>NC_061113.1:190422019-190433415 GCF_002878395.1 Capsicum annuum | reverse complement strand
TTAGTTAAGTGTGGTCACTTGAGAAGTGAGTTAGTGACTTGAAAATTCTTAAGTGTAGGTACTTGAAATGTGGACTTGTATTTTGAATTTAGTTAAGAGTGATCACTTGAGAAGTGAATAACTACTTGAAAATGTTTAAGTGTAGGTACTTGAAATGTGGACTTGTGTTTTGAATTTAGTTAAGTGTGGTCACTTGAGAAGTGCATTAGTAAAGTCGAAGATGTTTGAGTGTAGTTACTTGAAAGGTGGACTTGTGTTTTGAATATAGTTAAGTGTGGTCACTTGAGAAGTGGGTTAGTGACTTGAAAATGTTTAAGTGTAGGTACTTGAAATGTGGACTTGTGTTTTAAATTTAGTTAAGTGTGGCCACTTGAGAAGTGCATTAGTGAGTCGAAAATGTTTACGCGTAGTTACTTGAAAGGTGGACTTGTGTTTTGAATATAGTTAAGTGTGGTCACTAGAGAAGTGAGTTAGTGAGTCGAAAATATTAAAGTGTAGGTACTTGAAATGTGGACTTGTGTTTTGAATATAGTTAAGTGTGGTCACCTGAGAAGTGAGTTAGTGACTTAAAAATATTTTAGTGTAGGTACATGAAATGTGAACTTTGCATTTTGAATTTAGTTTAGTTTGGTAACTTGTGAAGTGACTTAGTGACTTGAAAATGTTTAGATGTAGCTACTTGAAATGTGAACTTTTCATTTTGAATTTAGTTTAGTTTGTTAACTTGTGAAGTGAATTGGTGACTTGAAATCTGAACTTTTCATTTTGAATTTAGTTTAGTTTGGTAACTTGTGAAGTGAATTAGTGACTTGAAATATTTAGGTGTAGGTACTTCAAAAGTGAACTTTTTATTTTGAATTTAGTTTAGTTTGGTAACTTGTGAAGTAACTTGAAAATGTTTAGGTACTTGAATTATGAGTTAGTGACTTTTGTTTTGAATTTAGGTAAAATGTGAACTTGTGTTTTAATTTTAGTAAAGTGTGGTCACTTGAGAAGTGAATTAGTGACTTGAAAATGTTTAAGTGTAGGTACTTGAAATGTGAACTTTTTATTTTGAATTAAGTTTTGTTTGGTAACTTGTGAAGTGAATTAGTGACTTGAAAAATGTGTAGGTGCAGGTACTTGAAATGTGAACTTTTCATTTTGAATTTAGTTTAGTTAGGTAACTTGTGAAGTGACTTAGTAACTTGAAATATTTAAGTGTAGTTTATTGAATTATGAATTAGTGACTTTTGTTTTGAATTTAGGTATTTGAAATGTAAACTTGCGTTTTGATTTTAGCAAAGTGTGGTCACTTGAGAAGTGACATAGTGACTTCAAAATGTTTAAGTGTAGATATTTGAAACGTGAACTTTTCATTTTGAATTAAGTTTAGTTTGGTAACTTCTGAAGTAATTAGTGACTTGAAAATTTTTAGGTGTAGGTATTTGAAATGTGAACTTTTGTGACTTGAACTAATTACTTGAATGTGATTGATTATGTAGATGGAACCTGATTATAGCTGGATATATCAACGAAATATTAATAATAGAATGGGTGAGGCTGAGAATGAAGATGCAGATGATGAGTTGTAGTTTTTAGTCTTTTGTAAACCTTGATAAATTTAGTAAATAATTTAATTTTTAATGTTTGTATTCTTATGGTGGTAGGTTGATTGTATATTAAATGATTGGTGGGTTGTATTGTAAATAATTTGATTTGATTTTTAATGTTTGTAAATGATTGGTGGGTTGTATTGTAAATAATTTGATTTTTAATTTTGTAAATAATTTGATTTTTAATGTTTGTATTTTGGAAATTTTCAATATCTTTTTTTTACAAATCAGAAAAACCGACCACATGTGGTCGATTTTTAAAAATATTTTTTGAAAACGGACCACAAGTGGTCGATTTTTTATTTAAATTAAATAATTAATTTATAAAAGAATCGACCACATGTGGTCGGTTTAATTTAAATTAATTATTTAATTTAAATGCACAACCAACCACATGTTGTCGGGTTTTTTATAAATTAATTCAAATAAAAAACTGACCACATGCGATTGATTTTTTTTATAAATTAATTAATTAATTTTATTAAAAATGACACGAGTGGTCGTTTTTATTTAAATTAATTAATTAATTTAAATAAAAAATCGACCACTCGTGGTTGGTTTTATTAATATTAATTAGTTAATTTAAAATAAAACCGACCACGAGTGGTCGGTTTATTTTGAATTTTTTTATTTTTAAACTTATTTTTTTCTATTTTAATAAAATAATAATGAATTTTAAATATATATATATATTTATATATATACATATATATATTTATATATATACATATATATATATATATATATATTTAAACCAACCACACGTGGTCGGTTTTTAAAAAGCTACCACTATTTTACCGATCACATACTTTGTCAATTTTGTGGTCAGAATTTGAGGAAAACCGAACACTTGTGGTCGATTTTTGTGGTCGATTTTTCTCTTTTTTCTAGTTGTGAGATTAGGGAGATAGATATCCCTAAAACTGCTTTTCAAACACGGTACGGTCATTTTGAGTTTTTAGTGATGTCATTTGGCTTGACCAGTTCTCTGACAACATTTATGAATTTTATGAATTGGGTTTTTCGTCAGTTCTTGGATTTGTTCATGATCGTCTTTATTAACGACACTTTGGTGTACTCCAAAGTTAGAGGGATCATGTTGATTAGCTCCGCCTTGTGTTATAGACCCTAAAGGATTGGTGTTTGTATGAGAAGTTCTTTAAGTGTGAGTTCTGGTTGAATGTTGTGACTTATTTGGGTCATGTTGTTTCTAGTGAGGGGATCATGGCGGATCCACAAAAGGTTGTGATGGTTAAGAAGTAGCGTAGACCCACGAATCCAACCAATATTCAGAGCTTCTTGGGTTTAGCTGATTATTGTAGAAGGTTTGTGGAGAGATTCTCTTTTTTTTCTTCCTTATTGAATAAGATGACTCAGAAGAAAGAGAAGTTTTGTGGTCGTATTCTTGTGAGGGCAGTTTTGAGAAGTTGAAAGATAAGTTGACTTTGGCTCCGGTCTTGACCCTGCCCAAGGTTACAGATGGGTTTGTAGTCTATTGTGATGCATCCTGGGTGGGATTTGGTTGTGTATTAATGCATCATGTCAAGGTTGTTGCTTACGCTTCTAAGTAGTTAAATATTCATGAGAAGAATTATCTGACTCATGACTTAGAGTTATTAGTTGTGGTGTTTGCATTGAAAATCTAGCGGCATTATTTGTATGGGGCTCATGTTGATATCTTTTCTGATTATAAGATCCTGCAGTACGTATTCACTCAGAAAGAGCTAAACCTCAGGCAAAAGAGGTGGCTTGAGCTGCTCAAGGATTATGACATGAGTCTTCATTACCATCCCGGTAAATCTAACATGGTTATGGATGCTCTTAGCAGGTTATCTATGGGAAGTTTATCTCATGTGGATAAGAAGAAGTAGGATTTAGTAAAGGACATTCACAGATTGGCTAACCATGGAGTTCATCTCTTAGACTCGAGAATGATAGTGTGTTTGTGAAAAAAGGTGGCACAATCATCTCTTGGTTTGGAAGTAAAAGAGAAGTAAGTATTGGATTCTATCTTGATACAAATTAAGAATAGTATAGGCAAACAGAAGGTGATGGTTTTCCAGATTGGTGGTGATGGTATCTTAAAGTACTAAGGAAGGTTGTGTGTTCCCGACGTTGATGGATTGCAAGGTAGGATTTTGGTTGAGGACCATGAGTCGCATTATACGGTTCATCCTGGGTCAATGAATATGTATCATGACCTTAAGGAGGTTTATTGATAGAATAACATAAAGCAGGATGTGGCCAATTTTGTGGCTAAGTGTATGGTGTGTCAGAAGTAAAGTTGGAACACTTGAGTCCTAGTGGGTTATCTCAAGAGATTGAGTTGCCGCTGTGGAAATTGGAGATAATTAATATGGATTTTTGTTATCAGTCTTCCACGGTCTCGCTAATAGTTTGATTCGATTTGGGTTATCGTGGATAGGATGACTTAGTATTCCCCTTTCTTGCTAGTGAGGAATAATTTCTCTTGGTTTGAAAGATATGCTTCAGGCTTGTATAGTCAACTATGGTGGTAGCTGGGTTGACCACTTGTCACTCATAGAGTTTGCTTACAACAACAGTTAACACTCTAGCATTGGTATGGCTCCTTTTGTGGCTATGTATGGTAGGAGATGTAGATCTCCTATTGGGTGGTTTGAAGTGTGTGAGGCTGAGATGTTAGGCCCGAATTTGGTTCACCAAGCGATGGAAAAGGTAAAGATGATTCAGGACAGGTTTAAGATCGCCCAAAGTCTCCAAAAGTCCTATGCGGACGTAAGGCAAAGAGAATTGAATTTAAGGTGGGTGATTTTTTTTTCCTAAAGGTGTCTTCCATAAAGGGAGTAATGCAGTTTGGGAATAAGGGGACACTCAATCCCCGTTATGTCGGTCCGTACTTGGTTTTGAATAAGGTTGGTAATCTTGATTATAAATTAGAGTTGCCTTCTGGTTTGGACTCTGTTCACCCGGTGTTTCATGTTTCAATGTTAAGAAAGTGTGTGGGTTATTCTTCATTGGTTGTTCCTTTGAAAAAGGTAGGTATTTCGGATTCCTTGTCTTAAGAGGAAGTTCTGGTGGAAATCTTAGATCGGCAAGTTCATCAGTTTCTGACTAAGGACGTGTCTTCGGTAAAGGTTCTTTGGCAAAACTAAATGGGTGAGAAAGCTACTTGGGAAACTGAGGAATACATGAAGTCCAAGTATTTATTCTTGTTCACCGATGCAAAAAATCGTGCTTAAGGTATGTGTATTCCTTAACATCTTTGTTTTCTGTCTTGTTAAAGGTAATGGTAGGAGTACCCTATGTTAAATTGTGCTAGCGTATACCTTGTCCTATCACTCGAGGACAATTGATCCTAAGGTGGGATATCTAACGCTCCGAGGTTTTTTCCTTGAAAATTTCTAAAATTTGCACTCATTTCCTTGACTATGACTTGGCCTATGAGTCGTAGGATGTCTTGAAGGATCGTGGACAAGTCATAACCAAATCAGTAAGTTTGTGGCTAGATTTTATTTTGAGTTTGAGTGGCTCACTAAGAGCCGTAAGTATTTGTTACGATTCATTAGGTGTAATCATAGGATGTCAAGTGTATACCCCAATTTGGGTTCTGTGTTGACTACGACTGGACCCTACAAGTCGAAGGTTCCCATTACGAGTCATGTCACTGAGTTATAAGGTTAGCAGTGTATGGTGACTTGGTCGTTTTTCCTTGGTTATGACTCGTGGTGACGAAATAGGAAGGAAACCAACTTGAAATGTGCCAAAGTGTGGAGGGGTCTAGTAAAAGTTCAAGTTTCTACACCCAAAAGGATCAAAATAGAATCAAAGACAGTGGATTGTGTTTTAATTGGATATGCTATAGACAGTAAAGCATGTCGATTTTTGGTTTAAATTTTGAACATCTGAATATTTATGACAATGATAATTAAATCAGATAACACTGAGTTCTTTGAGCATATTTTTCGCATAAAACTAGATATGAGTTGTTTAGTAAAGGATCGAAATGATCTTGAGAAGAACCAAAGAAGAATGTACTTGATGAAAAGAATGCAAGGTATGCAAATGTTAAAGAACATCTATTTCCTTTGTATTAGATGTTGTAACATTTCTTCTTGAAAATGAGCCTAAAACATTCAAAGAAGTCATGTCTTCAGTGGACAATAATGAGATTGATTCAATATTTATCAATCTTACTTGGGAGTTGGTTGATTGTACTTCGGGAAATAAATCTTTAGGTTCAAAATAAATTTTCAAAAGAAAAACAAAATTTGATGGAAATATTGACAAATACAAGGCAAGAATTGTTGTTAAAGACTTTAGACAAAAAGAAGATCTTGCTTATTTTGACACATACTCTCCACTAACAAGAATTGCACTCATTCAGATGTTGATTTCACTATTTGTAGTATATGGTTTTGAAATTCATCAAATGAATACGAAAATAACTTTTTATATGAGAAAGTAGGGGAAGAAATTTACATGAAATAATCCGAGGATTTTGTAGTTTCTGGTAAACAAAATAAAGTGTACAAAAATTTATTAAGTTACTTTATGAACTAAAACAAGTGTCCAAAAAGTTGCATGCATAGTTTGACCAAACCATATTGGCAAATAAATTTAAGATTAATGAGCATGCTAAATGTGTTTACATTAAAGACATTTCAAATCACAAATTCATAGTTTGTTTATATGTTGATGATATATTGATCATCAATAAAGACATTTCTAACATAAATGTTACTAAGCGAATACTAGCTAGAAAATTTGATAGGAAAGACCTTAGAGTTGCAGATGTGATCTTGAAAATAAGAATTTATAGAACTACGAGAGGTTTAGCTTTGTCACAGTCTCATTACATTGAAAAGGTACTTGACAAATTCAAGTACTTGGATTTTAATATTGCCAAGACAACAATAGATGCGAGTTCTGTACTTCAAGAGAATAAAGGTGAAAGTGATTCACAATTGGACTATGCAAGAGAGTTGAAAAGTTTGATGTATATCATGAATTGTACGTGATCAGATATAGCTTGTGCTATTAGTAAATTGAGTTGATTCACAAGGAATTCCAACCAAACTCATTGGGTGACAATGAAAATAGTTTTGGGTTATCTAAACATACTCAAAATTATATTTTGCATTATAACAAATATTCAACAGTAATTGAATGATGTAGTGATGCAAATTAAATCACCAAGTCAAATAAAGTAAAATTCACTAGTGTGTATGTATTTACTCTTAGTAGAGGGGCAGATTCTTGGAAATCATACAAACAAATATGTATCGCTCGCTCTATAATGAAATCTGAATTTATCACTTTAGATAAGGATGGTGAAGAAGATGAATAACTTCAAAATTTCTTAAAAGTTGTTCTTTTTTGGCCTAAACCTTTGACACTTGTATGGATATTCTACGATAGTCAAGCTGCAATAGGTAGGGCAAGGAGAATGATGTATAATAAAAAATCTTGTCACATAAGACGAAGACATAATATCATTAGACAATTACTCTCTAATGAAATTATCTTAATTGACTATCCAAAGTCAAAAGATAATGTGTGAGATCACTTACAAAAGGTTTAACGAGAGAGGGAATTGAGAGATCATCTAAAGGAATGGGTTTAAGGCCTAGGATAAGTCATCACAACAGTAACTCTACCTAGAAGACTGGAGATAGCATGAGCTAGGTTTAAAAAAATTAAAAAAAAATATTATTGACGATTCAACATTATGAAATAACTCAATCCATTCTCATGATGAAGATAATTTCAATTAAAAGGGATAAGACTTACGGTTTGAAGTTTTTCAGTGGTTTCTAAGTTTGGCAGTATGACCAAATAATTTATCTATAGGATTAAACGTTTAGGATTCACTTGTGTGAGTGTGAAGTGGAAGTCGCTTTAAGAAGAATGATAATATACACATATTCACTACGCTCTCATGAAACTAGATAGTATTCATGGTTGAAAGAAATAAAATTGTGAGAACCATAAAGGTTAAAAGGCTAGTTGTATGACTTGTATTGTATAAGTGCATAACAAAGTTCGATGGTTCAAAGATATTGCATCTACCGACAGATCTAGTGTATTCGATATAGGTTCACTTCAAAAAGTTCAAAGAAAAACCTACTTATCTAGATACGATTAGTCTTTTCTTCTAAACCATACACTTGTCCATATTACTATTTTAATCTTATAGACATTCCCATTCATTCGAAAGATTGTTGGATTCTAGTTAAAATATAAATGAAAAATGAAGGGAACAATTAGAGGAAAAAAGTGAATTGTGATTTTCCTTTATGAAAGAAATGTCCTCCCACATTGACGAGATAAAAAGAGTTTCTTATACTTAAATATAGAAGTATTATTACAAGTTGTTAGTGAAGTAAGAAGAACGCAAGCCTCACGTCATCACTGTCTTTGCGGACTTGCTTGGCTTTGACTTAGGCTTCAAATTTGGATTTAGATTTGAATTTGAATTTGAATTTGTCAAATGATCGATTGAGAGACTATCTTTTTGGATAAAATTCACTTGAAACTTAATGTTAATGATTTTTAATTCGAATGTCAGATCTGATATTTTTTTCCCATGTGCAAACACGGACGATGATGTGTGGACGCTAATCAAAATGCACATTAAAAAGACGCGATCCTTCAGTTCACTGTTTGAAATTTGCTGAGTGATCTGCTGTAGAATATGGACATCTACTCCTGCAGATGGCTCCGCAGATTGCATCTCAACTTTTTGTTTTGATTTGTGGACTATAATACTGGAGCATATGGGCATTTTCTCCCGCAGATGGGTCCGCAAATGAGCTCGCCGATCCAAAATATTGCAATTTTTTAGAATCATTACTTTATTTTTGAAGCAACATCTTTTGGCTATAAATATATGATTTTTTCTCAGATATTGACACAAAATTTTGAAGTTGAAAACTTATTTTTCTTAGAAAAATTCAAGTGTGATTTGCTACAGTTGAATGAGTTCATTGTTGGCTAGAATTTGAGGTACCACTATTCTACTAAAGTGAATCATTTTATCCTGGGAGTATGTATTCCATAACCTCGGGTACTTGAGGGAAATAATTTTCTTAAGGATACACTGTGAATTCAGTTGACTTGATTCTTCTATCTTCATCTTTTTCTAAATTTATTTACTACTTTGAAAAATAATTTGAACTTCATTTCTGTTGTTCATAAGTTTGGTTGAACTTATTATTAAAATTTATATTAATAAATATAGAATTAGAACTTCATTTAATTGTTTATATTTCAGTTTTAACTTATTGTTGAACTTCACAACATTGAACATAAAATTTATTTTTATTTTACCGAAAATAACAAAAAACATATTCAGAAGTGTGGAAAGAATGGGCTTATAATAGTGGTTAAAGTTGAACAAGAAGAATGAAAGACTTGATTTCATAAAAATTGCCATAAAGGCTCATAATAACGGTTTAAGTTTTGCAACGCAAATGTTTCTTGAATATCTCTTTGATTAACCAATTTTTTATATTTTATATCCTCGTTATTAATGGAATTCAAATGTATCTCTGAATTGACCAGAAGATGTGAATAATTTAGAAATAATTAACAAATAACTGAAAAAATTTATAGTGTCATAACTAACAAATTAAAGTGCAGTAAGTGATTAAACCGAAGTCCAACCATTTGCTTTTCCATTTACTATTTTGCTCCACGTCTCTTTATTTTATTGTTTTCTCTTTTGAATTAATTTAAATTATTTAATTGTTTATAGAGTGTATAAGTACATTTTTTCACTTACATGTTCTTAAATTAATGTTTGATTTGAGGGAAAAATAGTTCTTCAACTTTTGATGATTATTCTGACTTTTTTAGAAAAAAAAATTATTTTGATCTTTTTAACTTTTTACTTTAGGGTCTTTCACTTATAGTACAGTATGATATAGATATGTGTATCTGCGTAATCAGTTACCCGAACTACATTTGAAGATAAAACTTAAGATATTGTATGTATAATGACTGCGTAGTCTTAATTAGAGCACTACTTTAGTATCTTCTACTTGCGCATATCTGCATTTCGAATGAAAAGACAGGCTAAATGGAACAAAACGAGCTGATCTCTTTCAAAACTCATGTACATCAACTATTACTTGAGACTTCTATAATTAACAAAAGTTCACTGCCCAAGCGATCGTCATCAAACATCACTTGTTTTCGTAACATTCCATTCAATGATCAGTGGAGATTGGATATGGCCTCCACTTAATGTTTTTCTATTTAGCATGGAATATCAACCACTAGGAAATTAATGGGCACGTATCAATTCCTCTAAAAAAACAAAGTTCTAAAATAAAATTAGGAGCCTTCAGAATCACGGGATGTGGTTGTTACGTGAATCTATTTTAGGTAAGTACTCCGGTCATGAGAAGTATTAGTTTATTAGTCTTATCAAAATAGACCCCATCGATGTTAAACTTTAACATATTCTAAAGTCAGAAAATATGCGTGTGGAATTGCGCTTGAGTTACCTTATTATATTATATTATTCTCTTATTATGTAAGAGGGAGTTGGGCAGCTGAAGCATGCTCCTTTCTATCGACATGTATGCTTTAGCTATTGGAGAAAGGATAAAAATGACAGCTAAAATTAAAATAATTTCACAAAACTAGCACCTAAATTTAAAAACCTAGTAAATAGCTACTCGATCATGGCACTGCTTAGCCCAAGATATCCACTATCACGACGGCTACACGTACTTCACCTCCCCATCATTTCTTTTACTCTCATGCAACCTCACTTCCATTTTTTTCGTGACTAATTTTTGCACTTTCTACCAATTTTTGCATGGATCTATCAACTAGCACTCAAAAAGAATTGTAATAAGTTTAGTACTTTTTTTTTAAAAGATTCTATGTTTTTTTTTATTTTTTTTAAACAATTGAGTAATTATTTTTTTTTTCCAGATTATTTTGCATTCACGAACACCAACATTATTAAATAACATACTATTTGTTTTGTTTAGTTTTACTTGTTTATACAATAAAATACAATATCATGTACCTTTAATATAACACAATTGTTAAAGATATATATCTATATATAATAATGATACAGTTTCTATATATACACATATTCTATATAATAATTATAACATTTATATACAATTTTTAACTACAATTAATAGTTAGATACATATTTTATACGACTCTATACAGTTTCTACATGCATTCTAAAAATGTATCAATCTAGTATAAGAGAGCATCAATTGAGTATATGGACACTGCAAGTGTATCAATGTAGTATAAAAGTGTATTAATATGATATAAGAGAGTATCAATTGGGTATAGGGACTGGATGTGCTTGCATAGAATTTACCTTCACTTTTTAAAAAGTGTATCAGTACAATATAAAAGTGTATCAATTGAGTATAGAGATTGTATGTGACCAATTGGACCAAATGACTAAAAAAAGGAATTAGTTTAGCCGACTGGACAGCCTATGTCCACCTTTTTAAATGTGGGCCATTTTTTTTAAAAAATAGACAACCCATGTCCTTTTTCCTTAGCTATTTGCTCCATAATTTTAATATAGGGATAACTATATATCTTAGCAAACAGACTCCTAACTATCCTATTTAGTCTGAGTTTCAATTAATTAAAATTCATAGTCCCCTCTTGCTTATTAATTATTTCTAATTATAATTCATAGTCTCTCTCATGTATTTTTCTCTCTTTTTCTATTTTCTATTATTCTCCTTTTTTTGTTGTTTTCTCTTTCTTTTTTTTTCTTTTTTCACTTTTTTCTTTTTCATTTTTTTTCTTTTTCTTTTTTTTTTT
>NC_061113.1:190416697-190421919 GCF_002878395.1 Capsicum annuum | reverse complement strand
TTTTTTTTTTTCCTTTTCATTTGTGTGAACTAGCAAACATAAATACAATTGCGAACTATAAGATATAAATACAAATGCGAACTATAACCTACAAATACAAGTGCGAACTATAAAATACAAATACAAATGCAAACTATAACATATAATTACAAGTGCGAACTATCATTTGTTTCTATATCATTTGTTTTTTATACAAATACAATATATATTATATATATTGTATTTGCATTTGTAAAATCATTTGTTTCATTTGTTTGTAATTGTATTTGTATCAAGTGATATTTGTTTATTTACAAATGTGAATGATAATTTTGATATACAAATACAAAACGATACATTTGTATCAAATGATACATTACATATCTATATATTTTAGAATCAAGAAAATAAAATTAATGCATTTACTTGTTTGTATGCAAATACAAATGATAAATTGTACATAGTCACGGCTAAATAAAATATACAATCAACTTATAAATATAAATACAATATAACTCTTTAAAAATAAAAAGGTATCGACGAAAATAGAATACAAATACAAGTATAATTCAAATATAATCTAAATATACAAACACAATAAAACCATAATATAAATATAATTCATAATAATATGCAGTCAATTAGAAAATACAAATATAAAACAGTTCTTTAAAATACAAGTGTGAATTATATAAAACATAAATGATGGTGCAAACTAACAAATAAAAATACAAGTATGAACTATAAAATACAAATACAAATGCAAACTATAATATAAATACGAGCGCGAAGTTTAAAATACAAATACAAATATAGTTGTATCAACGAATACAAAAATACAAATGACGGTGTGACTACAAATACAATAAACAATTGTGGTATTTAACTTATCATCCATGACTTGTGCTCGACTAGTCATATTTTTTGAAAATACAAAAAATATAAAATAGAATAAAAAAATGATAAAGAAAATAAGTACAAAAAAGAAAACCAAAAAAATCAAACAAGAAAAGAAAAGAAGAAAGAGAAATAGAAGTTAGAAACTAAAGAGAGAAAAAAATTAAAAGAAAGAAAAAGAAAGAAAAAAAATAATAAAAATAAGAAGAAGAAGAAGAAGAAGAAGAAGAAGAAGAAGAAGAAGAAGAAGAAAAAATATAAAATAATGATAGTGTTTTTGGTGAGACTAAATATGTAGTATATTTATGCTTTTTATGAATATAGACCACTGGGTAAAAGTGAATACAACGGTTGAAAATCGAATACAATGGCTATAAATGATAATTATGTAAGATGTGGCTATGAAAGGAGAGTTTTATAGCAAAGTACTGCTATTTCTGAAAGATATCACTCCTAATTAATTATTATAAGTTATTTAATATTAAAAAATTAATATAATTTAATAAAAATAAAATAGATATTTATGACATTTCTGTTTCAGTTGCTTCAATTATAATTTTACTAAATATCACCGTAATTAATTATTATTAGTCATCTGAATATTTTAAAAAATACTATTTAATCAAAAAGGTAAAATAGATTTAAAAAATGATAAATTAACTCTTGATATTTTAAATTAGTAAAATAGATTTAAAAAATGATAAATTAACTCTTGATATTTTAAATTAACTTCACGTCCTATATGGGCCCCACTTAATTTTTTTCTGACAAATATTTTTTTTAGTAATTTTATTATATCACTTCTAATTAGTTGTTGTGAGTCATTTAAGACATGCTTGATTTGCTGCTTCAATCGTGATTTTACTATATCACCTCTAATTAAATATTATGGTCATCTAAGCATTATGCCACTAAATTGGAATAGAAGAAAGAGTTTTATAAATCACAATAATTAAAAACTTAAATTATTTTAAAAATATAATTGACTATCAGTGCCACAAAAATTTGAACAAGGAGAGTAATATATATTATTTGAAAATTACAAATTCTATTTGTGTCGCATAAATTGAAATAAAAAAATAACATATACTGAGCCCGTGTTATCTGAAAAACAATAATATATGCCCATTAAATTTTGTTTTTCACACTCTTTATTAATTTATACATTTGTAGAGTTTAATTTTTATCCCGAATTAAAATTTTAAAATAAAACTATATATTTGAATAATAAATAATAATAATTAATAATTTAAAATATTTTTAAAATATATGCAATTCAAAAGATGTCACATTAATTGATATGGTTCTTATTATAATATTAATTTAAGATAGATGTTGGGCGTGTGCTTTGCACGTGTTTCTTCTACACAACAACAAACCCAATGTATTCCCACCTAGTGGGGTCTGGGGAGGGTAAAATACACGCAGTCCATACCGCTACCTCTAGAGAAGTAGAGAGGCAATTTTCGATAGACCCTCAGTCAAGACAAAGGATAGTAAATAAAGTCATAATAAAACATGCAACGGGATAGATGGAATAACAGAAATATGATACCACAGAGTAATACCATACACTCACAAATAAAAGACACCCACCACACCCAAACTCTCCTAACAAACATCCCCAACCTATGGATACAGCCCTAAGATGATTAGCCCAGCTACACCAAAACTCTCCTAACTACTTGCTATGACTCACCCACATGCACTAGCCTTCTAACCTAATCTGCATCCTCCATACCTTCCTATCTAGGTTCATGTCTTCAGAAAGCTGTAACTATTTCATGTCACATCTAATCACCTCTCTCCAGTATTTCTTTGACCTACCTCTACCCCTCCTAAAATCATCCAAAGCTAGCCTCTCACACCTACTAACTGGGACATTCGTGTCTCTCATCGGCATATGTCCAAACCATCTCAGCCTCACTTTTCGCATCTTGTTCTCCACCGAAGTCACTCCTACCTTCTTCCAGATAGTCTCATTCCTAACTCTATATCCCATAATAAGTCCACATATCTAACAGAAGATCCTTATTTTCGCCTCCTTCAGTCTTTGAATGTGGGAGTACTTAACTGGCCAACACTCCGCTCCATACAACATGGCCAGATAGACTGCCACTTGGTAGAATTCTTTAATCTTGGTGGCACCTTCTTATCACACAATACACTCTAAGTAAGTCTCCATTTCATCCAACCTGCCCCAATACGATGAGAGACATTCATCCTCGTCAATCTCTCTATTCTCCTATATCATAGACTCAAGATACATAAAACTGTCCCTCTTACGAAAATCCTGGGATTTCAGCCTCACTACCACCTCATCCTCCTACCTCAAGTCATTAAACTTGCATTCCATATACTTCATCTTGGTCCTACTCAACTTGAACCCTTTTGATTCAAAGGTTTGTCTCCAAACCTCCAATTTATTATTCACCCCCTCCCCCGGCGTCTCATCAATCAGAATTATGTCATTCATAAATAAACTACACCAAGGCACCTCTCCTTAAATATTCCACGTCAATATATCTATCACCAAAGTGAAAAGGAATAGACTAAGCATCGATCCCTAGTACAATCCTATCAAGATAGGAAAATGCTCTGAATTTCCTCCCACCGTCCTCACCTGAGTCTTCGCACCATCATATGTGTCCTTAATAGATTCGATGTATGCCACCGGGACCCTGTTCACCTCCAATCATCTCTAAAGAACCTCCCTAGGGACTTTGTCATACGTCTTTCCCAGGTCAATGAATAAGAGAGAGTTTAGGCAAATGTAACACCCCGCATTTCAGACTTGAATGAAAACCATCATTTCTATGCATAGATGATCCAAAACCCATAAATCCTATGCATATTTAGCATGTTAATCTATTATATAGTGTCAGAACCTATTTAAGCATGAATTGAGATCATAGAGGTCCCCTAACTCAAGGACGAGTTGAAAGCTTTCCTATCGTTCGAGTTTGAGTGAGCGTCGAAACTTGGGTCAACTTTAATCAACCATAAATCTTTGTATATAATGAATTATAGGGCATACTATATATTAAATAAAATCTCTTCAAATTATCTTTCCAACGATACCAATTTCGTCAAAATCTAATACCTGAGCAAAAAGTTATGACTATTTTTGTGACTGAGACAGTAGCATCATGCGATTAGCGTGCGACGCATGCTCTGTCGTACGCACCCAATTTCCAGGTCTTGTTTTTGCATTTTTAAGGGCAAAAGTGGTATTTTCCACCCCCTATTCAATCATAACATGGGATTAAATCCCCCAAACACCAAAATAAGGTCATTCTCTCTCAAAATTACCAAGAATACTTCTTAGGGTTTCCCCCTGGTCTAGACCCAGTGTGTATTAGCCGCACGAACCGGGGATATCATATAAGGCTGGGGAATCCTCGTACCCTACGTCAACTATGATACAAATATATATAGTGTGACATAACCACTCGGTAATCTAGACCAAACCTCACGTCGGCAAATGTGAGTTTCCAGTATCAGTCCCTTGAGACTCATACCTTCACGACTAGCTAACACAACCCCAATTAAGCCTAATTAAAACATTTAACATATAACCCAACCATTATATTAAAGAGTCAATCATTAATGCATCATTAAGTGGTATCGTCATACCGACTATAGCTTGTAAACAATGTCATTACGCCAATACTTTGGGGAATCTTAGTATCCAGACTCCATTATTAAAATATCTTGGGGGATTCGTTTTACCCCACAAGGTTTTTAAGACCATTATTATCCACTTGGGGGAATCCTTGTACCCCACAAAGTTTTCAAATCCATCCTTAACTATTTTTCCATTTATGAAAAGCATTAGTTGTAAAGAAATAAGTCAAGCCAATTGATAAATCACATTCCAAAACCATTTATGAAAGTGGGTTGGGGTTCTTACCAATTTAAATACTAAAGTTCAATTATTTGGGGAATCCTTGCACCCGTAATTATATTGTTCACAAGTTTGGGGAATCCTTGTACTCCTAGATTCATTCACCATTCCAATGCACCCCAATGAGTGTACAAACCAACAGTTCAATGCATAATAAACCAATAGTAATCATGGAAAAAAGCATTCAAGCAATTTATTTCCAAAACCTTCAACCCATCATTCAAAACCCAACATCAAAATCATGTTAAATAATAAACCAATTTCATACCATTAAGAAGACACCAGTGTAGGGAGAGAGATACATGCTTCTGATAAAATAATAGTTGGGGAAGAGTAACATGCCTTTTAATGGAAGTAATTTGGAGAAAAGCTTGAATCCATAACTTTGAAGCTTGAAATCTAGCGTGGGACTGATATGAACACATGAATTCATTCCCCA
>NC_061113.1:190391674-190413697 GCF_002878395.1 Capsicum annuum | reverse complement strand
ATGAATTCACTTTACTATCAGTTATAGGATAATTTAGGACATACAAGACCAGTTTACCCTCAAAAAACTAAAGAGAAACGTGGGTTTTAGCATTTTTGAAAATAGGGTCGTGCCATACCGAAACCGCAGAGCACGGAGGGTGTGGCACACCAATATCGCACATCCTTACTAGTTCCTCATAAATTTTTTCTCGGGATTGGATTAAGGCAAAATCAAATGCATTGAAAAGAGGACTAAATTATATTTAATTTAGTGTGTCTTTAGCTCCAAAATTTCATATATTCCAGAACTTATACACATTAAAAGTTGACCTTTGTAGGATCGAATACCAAAATTTGGTCGATAATGAAAGTTCTTAACTTAACTTCACTCTAAGTGTTTCCTATCAACATTATTCACCTCGAAAACACTTTACACACTGGGTAGATTATCATGAACTTATATTTACATAGAAATCATTGGTTTCAATTTTATAGACATAGGAGTAACGGTTTGAATTCTAGCCTAAAATTGTGGGGTCTTACATTATCTCCCCTTTGAAATCATTCGTCCTCGAATGATGGGTAGGAACATAGTGAAGCTTTAGAAGTATGGAATAAAGTATGTAACTTCACATTAGGAATTCTCTTCCAACAAAATACGTATAAGAATCAAAAGAAAGAAGTCTTCATGGAATCACCACTAAGATGATGTAAGCATGAATCATAAGATAACGAGACTAAGGTCGTATAATGGGTAAAGAACCAAATCCCCTCACCCCAAGTGAGAAAATAAAAAATTGGAAAAAACTTAAACACCAGAATGGTACACCAATATCTCCAAGGTTAGCCTCTGTACCACGCCAATTTCGCTGACGTTAACCTCTGTAACATGACCTTATCGCAGAGGCTCACTGCCTCAAAATCCAAAAATAGACCCGAACCCCTTTCAAAAATTTTGAAATTTTTTCCAAAAAACCCTTTTAGCATTCCTAAAGGGCATGAGTTGTATGAAACTTGATCATAACAACGTACGACATGAATTATTCCAAGAATCCTCAACTTGGTTAAGATTGATACAAGACATAAAATAAGATTTAGCGAGACATAAGAATAGAAGCATTGTCCACCTCCAATATTACGTATACTATCCCTCACATATAGCAATCCCCAACTATGAATTCATCTACGAATACCACACTTCACTATTTCAACCTTACAATTTCCCCACAAAACACATCACTAAAAGATCTTGGATCTAACTATACATTGCTCCCATATTAAACCTAATTTGGAGTTAAAAGATACTAACTTAAGCCACAGGGCTCTATCCCTTACATCTATGCAAGAATACTACTCCATATTATTACTATAATCAAACAACATCATGTCTTAATCAATGATTACTAGCCACATAACACAATGGTTTGTGTATATATCAATCACAACATTCAACCTTATCTTTACTACATCCACTTTACAGATCTCCCCACCAAAAATCCAGCAACCTCTATCTCCTTCACAAAGATTTTCACCATATACTCCCCCTAACTATTTCACATAACACAAGTTTTATCTTACTCTTCCTGTTTCATCTATAACCTTAGTTTGAGCAGCGACCAAAATGTTATAGTAAAGATCATCCACTGTCTTATCTAAAACATTACTTTGCTTCCATAACCACTATCATCCTGACACAAGGAGAGTAACTAAGGGACCAGAGTACGAGCTTCATAAATAGAAGGAATTTGCTAGAGTAAGAATAGATTTATCACGACTCATCCCTAGAACTCAGCACCATGAGAAAATTTAAGATCTACCTTAGTTCGTAATCTCCCCCTTGGCTCAAAGGTCCTTATCCCAATCTTGAAAGCATATCCCCTTATTAAAATATATACGCGCAATACTCCATACAAGAAAATCAAAATCCCCTCAATAACTTTAATATAAAGACATTAAATTTTTTCTAAGACATCCCCTTTCGGGGATATTAATCATAACTTTCTCCAACCTCCAAGTCATTATCTTATAACTACCATTTTTCATGGCATATACATCCATTCTTCTAAACACATAACACTCCATTTAGACTACTTAGAATACTAGAATTACACCTCTAATACCATAACCTCATCACTTAAAAAAATTTAAAACTATACTAAGAGTTCACACAATCTATCTATTTCTCCCTCAATTTAGCTCTGCATAGCACCATATAAAAACTTCCTAGATTTTTCCATTCTAATAAATTTAAGAACATAAACTAGGTATATGTGGCACTAATACCTCAAGACCAAGCATATTTTATTCTTATAACTTAGGGATACTATCCATATAATGATTTAGCCACCATTTCTACTTCAATATTAGATAATAATGATTTAGCCACCATTTCTACTTCAATATTAGACCTCATGCATATATCCCAATTACTCACTCCAATATTTCTGAAGCCATCAACCTAAGTTCTTTTACACATTATACCAAACCTACTGATTCACTCCCATAAATCTTACATCATAATTCTCGAGCTAACATTCTTATCACCATAATTAAAATTTAAAGTTCAAACTTAGTGTCTAGCAGCAATCATGTACCACCATATAATATCCCACATAATATACTAGTCCATCAAATAAAGAAATCCACCTACATGCTTTATTTACTTAACTATGACTGGGAAGCACCTTCTTCTTCCCAATGTTACTACTACACCTTAATATTCATTACAGGTCTTCTCACTTACTATTCTAGTTTACAACTACTAGGAAAAAAATATCAAGGGGTATATCTACATAATAAGGATAGTCGATCTTAATTTTATAATTTAACCCATTATGGTCTGTAAAATGTTCACCTTCCTCACATCACATGACTTACCCATGCATACATCCCAACAACCTTCAAAATTCTATAAACACCACCGAGTCCCTTTTTTCTATGATCTCCCCAAGTGAATGCAAAATTCATAAATTATTAGTTGACCAATCCTTGCATTTACAACCTACTATGATTTATTTTATTACTCCAATATCTAGTCCACATGAGCTCTTTTATTTCAACTAAAGATACAAATATTGTAACTAACCACTTTTTTTACCGACTACCATAAGAACATACCAACCTCAACACTCACTTAAAGGTTATGCAATTTCAACTCTCTTTTTTTCACTAAAAAGTTACCCTCATCTGACTTCTAAACATATGAGTTTATATCACTAACCTCGGGATCATCTTACTACTCATAGGTCATAGCACCCTAGTTTATACTACCCCTTAGGATATAAATAAGGCAAAATAGCTCGATAAACCCTTGTATTTAGTCTATTTTGTAATGTGGATACTTCCACTTAGCCCTTTGTCATATGAAACCCTCAACTCAATAAACTCAACATTTTAAACACTTTTTTTATGAGTGTAATACACTCGCCCCAAATCAGCTGCCACATTAGCTTCTACATCTGCCATATCATTTTCAAGTATTACATTAAATTCCAAGTGATTTTTAAAATGCTACATAAGAAATTAAATATTAAAATAAATTTAATTAAGTAAAAAAATTATAAATTATAAATTAAAAATTTAAATAATCATGTTTTTATTTTTGCTCACAAATTAAAGACTAAATTCATTCCAAATAATTAAAATTCTTCTCCAACTAATTTAAATTTTTAACTATAAATTTATATATACAAACATAATGAATTTTCAATTTTTAAATTTGAATATCTTTAACAAATTCACAAAAACTTTAAGTTTTTTCAAGATTATTCATGAAATTCACTAATTTTTCAATATCCACTATCACTCACTTTCAATTCAAATTTTGATTTTAATCCCAAAAAAATATGAAAAAATTTTAAATTTAAATTTGAATAAAAAAATATGAAAAGATTTGAACTGAGAGAAAAAATTAAAATAAAAAGTGAAAGTGGTACTGGGAAGGGCCTGGGGTGGGGGACTGGGTAGGGGCTACTAGACGGGGCTGGGGGTTGGGTGGGGGTTATTAGAAAGGATGGGTGAGGGGGATGGATGGGGTTGGGGTGGGGTAGGAGGTGCTGGATGGGGTTGGGGTTGGGGGTAGGGTGGGGGTGTTAGATGGGGCTGAGGGTAGGGTGAGGGTATTAGATGAGGCTGGGGTGGGGTGGGGTTGCTGGATGGGGATGGAGAGAGGTGTTGGACAGGGCTGGGGTAGAGTGAGGGGACTGGGATGGGGTAGTTTGTGCTGGATGAGAGTAGGGGTGAGGTGGGAGGTATTGTACGGTCGGAGGGTAGGGTGAGGAGTGCTGGATGGGGGTGGGAGATGGGGTGGAGGGTGTTGGACTGGGGGTTCCTTTTTTATTTTCTTAAATTTATTATTTTTTAATTTTTAAAAATATTTTTAAATTTAAGAAGTTGGAAAAAACGTTGACTGTCTTTTCAATTTTTTTAATTTTAATATTATTTTAATATAAATATATTGCTTCACTCGCTCATACACGCGTGGCATGTCATATCCTATAAATAATATCCCAACATTTGGATACATACCTTTTCCCTTAAGCGAGGGGTTTACAATAAATTTCTTAAAATAGATAAATTACACATCTTACCTCGAGCTGAAAAGCACGATTCATGAAGTTAGAGACATACACTTGAATCAATACATTTTAATGCAATAATGGACTACTTTCAATTACTTGTTTTATTCCATAAATTTTGATTACTCATTTGAAAAGGACCACACTGTTAGGGATCTAAGCCTTCACACTTGTATCGCTTCAATAATGAGACATAGCCCACAATTATATCAATGAAAGAAGTTGGATAATTCTAAATATTGTTTTGATAATGATCAACTGATAATAAGGGACCAGGTCCCTGGGTATTCATGGAAATATACAACTGTCATATGGCCTGCATAGTTTTGTTTTCTAGTGTAACAAACTGCGTAGGTGAGATATGTACTAGTCAAGATACCTGGCCTAATAAGATTTCTACCCTAATAATTACTCCATTATAAAAAGAAAAGAATACTTCTGAATTAGTTAGTTTTTGCAATCAGATTGTTCAAAGAGAAAAATCTGTAAAAAATTGCTCAAGTCCCAATCTTTATGTGCTGAGAGTGTGTGTGTTCTTGAGTCAAGTCTTTGTCTGTAATTGAATTACTAGTGTTATAAGAGTAATGATTTTATTGTATTCTTGAGAGTGATTAGGTAGAGTTACCTGAGTTTGATGTTGGTTAGAGTTAATCAATATCAATGTGAGTTGTGAGTTCTTGGCAGAGTTGTCAAGGTGGATTTGTAATAGAGTTGTTACAAACTGGTGGAGCTTAGAGTTAAGTTCCTATTGAGTCTGTGATCAAGAGTTTGATTATAGTGAGTTGTTGAGTGCTTGCGAGGGAAAGCCATGGTTTTTCCTCCCTTGTCAAAGGAGGTTTTCACATTAAACCAGTGTATTCTTTACTTTTCTAGAAAGTTTTAGTTTCTCAGTGTTTTACTATTTTATTGCATGTGTTTGACTCTAAGGGGCCTGGTCCCTCATAGTGTGGTTCACCCCCCTTATATGTCAACAATTGGTATCAGAGACTGAACACTCTAAAAGGGTCATACCTAGAGTGATTTGGTTATCATGGTTGCTCCACCTAATTTAGAAGAAGGGTAATCTATAACTAGACCACCCCTCTTTAATGGGCAGTTCTATATGCAGTGGAAAATACGAATGTATGGCTTTATTATGGATGAGGACAATGAATTGATGGATGTAATACTTGATGGTATTTACGTGCCAGTTAGAGAGGTCAAAGAAGGAGACAACTAGAATGGTTGTTAAAAGTAGGAGAGAATATGATGATGTAGATAGAAAGAAAGTTGAGAAGAATTACAAGGCCAAGAAATGGCTAGTTTGTTGCGTAGGACCTGATGAATACACAAGATTTTTGTATGTGAAAATGGTAAGGAAATCTGGGATTGCTTGAAGACTGCTCATGAAGGAACTGCTGATGTGAAGGATTCAAAAGTTGATATGCTGACTACTCAGTATGAAACCTTCACCATGAAAGAAGGAGAAACTATCCAAGAGATGCATACTAATTATCAATGAGTTGCACTTTTTAGGAGAAGTAATTCCTTTGTACAAATTATGGAGGTTCTACTTAAATCCTGGAAAAGTAAAGTGGATGCTATCACTGAGGCAAGGAACCTGAAAACTCTCACTATGGATGAACTTATTAGTAATATGAAAACACATGAACTCAAGAAGCTGCAAGGCCAAGAGAAAAAAGAAGTAAAAAGGGAAAATATCTTGCATTAAAGGTTTCTAAGTCAGATTCAAGTGAAGAAGACACTGATGTTGCCTATTTGGCAAAAAGAATTGTTAGAGCAATGAAGAAGAGTGGTCAGTTTCAAAGAAGAGGAAATAGCGAAAAATGAAAAGACTGTTGAGGTTTGTCACAAATGTGGAAGTCCTGAGCATTTCATTAAGGACTTTCAAATGCATAAAATAGATTATCAATAATATTTCAAGAATGAAGGTGACAAAGGAAAGAATAGGGACCAGGTCCCTATAAAATCAAAAAGAAAGGTTGTAGCTGATTATGTAGTGAAGCAGGCCCTAGCAGTCTAGGGAGATTCCTCTAATGAATCTGATGAATTTGAAAAGTCTAAGGAACTATCCTAGCTGTGGAAGATAGTGATGTTATCTATGATTCCTTATTTTCTCTTATGGAAACACATACGATGAAGAAAAGAATGAGGTAATTCTCTCTGAAATTAAGGAAAACTTAGATAACTAATCTGCTAGGAAGATAAAAAAGCTTACAAATATGCTGATTAATTCTATGTGTAAACTGATTGCTGAGAAAATGCTCTAGAAAAAAAAGTAGAAAATCAAGAGCTTGAATTAATTGATTTAACTCTCCAGATATCTAAAATAGAGGAATAATTTACTAAGTTAAAATCTAAAAATCTAAGTTTAATAGTCAACTGGAGAAAGTAAATGATTCTGATGATAAAGGGAAGAAAGAAGCTTTAAGTCTTCAGATTGAGCTTGAATAAACATTTAAGGATTCTCAAAATCACCTTATGGTTGACCTCTATAATAATTAAGATTTAGAAAAGGACCTATTTCGTATAAAGTAAGAACTTAACAAACAACTAAAATGGACCATATCCTCTCAAATCCTTTCTAATTTAACTGGTTAGAGTGTCAATAATGGTATAGGGCTTGGATATTAGTATCAAACCTAATCACTTGGGTCTCAAAGGAAAGCTGTTCATGGTACTAGAAACAGGGTCCACAAACCTCTATGTATTCATTGTGGAAGAGATGGACACTTGAAGAAAAACTATCAGTATTGGCTTAGAGTTAGAATGAGAAATACTAAATAAATCTAGCAGGAGAATTATTATCCTAAGGGTTTCACACCTTTGAAAGAAGTGAAGAAAAACTCTCTACCTAGAAGGTATTACAAGTATTTGATTACACCTTTGTCTTCCTATTGGTAACTCAAACTCAAGTGGGTTCCTAAATCTAGAAAATGACTATGTTTGCAGGTGGGAGAAAGGGAATGTAATAAAAAATAGTTCATGGATAGTGGATGTTCAAAGCATTTGATTGGAAGGACTGACTATTTTCTCTCTCTCAAGACACTTCAAGGTAGAGGTATCTCTTTTAGAGATGGTAAAAAAGGCTACATTCATGGTGTGGAAAAGATTGGAAGGTCACTAAATCAAGAAATAAAAGATGTGTACTATGTGAATGGCCCAACTTGAAGTTTGGAAGAATTATCCTCAAAGCCAAATAGTTTAAGAATATGTATTTGGCTGATTTAGTGTAGCTGATAGTGAATTGACATGCTTAAGTGCTCAAAGTGAGAACGCTGATCTATTGCAAAAAAGGCTGGGACATTTAAGTTTTTTCACTGAACAAGTAGATTTCAAAGGACCTGGTCCGTGGAATGCCAAAGCTAAAATTTCTAGATAATAAGGTTCGTAATGCCTGTGTTTAGGGAAAACAAACTAGGTCATCCTTTAAGTTGAAGAAGTAGGTGAGTACTTCTAGAACCTTTGAGATACTGAATATAGATCTATGTAGACTTATTAAAGTCTAAAGTAGATGAGGAAAGAAGTATATGTTTATGATTGTGGGTGACTACTCAAGGTTCACCTTGACAATGTTCTTAAGACCAAGGATAAAATCTATGAGGTTGTGGTTACTTCTGCTAAGTAAGTTAAAATGAAGCTAAATTGCAAGATTGTTGAATTCAGATATGATCATGGAATTGAATCTACGTACAAACAAGTTGAAGATTCTGTGTTGAAGATAGAATCAATCATAGCTTTTATACTCCAAGGACTCCTAAAAAAATGGAGTTGGATTGTCATGACTATGTTGATTGATAGTATGCTACTCCTTAACAAGCAAAGCATACAAAGTTTTCAACAAAAAGAACTTTGTGTGTTGAACTGAAAGTGCATATGGTCTTTGATAAGTCAGAAAAGTAATGAATTTCGGTTATGGTGAAGATTCAGAAATTGAAGAACTCATTCCTATTTAGAGGGATGATACTATTGAAGATGATGGTCAAGGACTAAATGATGTTGATGGTAAAGGTAATCCAGAATCCCAGTTACAGGCCCTCGCTCTAGTAGAGGAACAACAAGAAAGGTCTAGTAAAAATATTCAGGGATTTGGTCCCACTGGAACTTATCTTAGAAGGTCAAACTGGAGGCACAGATCTTCTGACCCTCTTGACAAACTAACTTCACCTTTGGAGACTGGAGTCCAAACAAGAGCTCAAACCAGAAATTTCATGACATTCTGACCTTCTTGTCTCAAATTGAACCTAAAAATATGAAAGAAGATCAAAAATTACTGACCGGATTAAAGTAATAAAAGATGAGCTTTAGCAATTTGAAAGAAGTTAAGTCTGGGACTCAATCCCCAGACCTATTGATAGAACAATTTTTTTAAAAAATGGTGTACTAAAACAAACAAGTTGAGTCTGGGATTGATAAACTTAACCTGACCTAATAAATTAATAAGTTTTTTTTTCTAAATTGGTTATGATCGGGAGACAAGTATCTTTGTCTAAAATTTGTACTTATTGGTCTAACTCTGTACCATACCTTTGCAGGTATACACTCATTGGAATAACTTTAGAAGAGAACAGTTGAAACTTACACAAACTTGAGGATTCACTCCAGAAAGAAAGGGACATGGTCCCATCTCTCAGGTTAGTACCAAAATTGAGCACTTTAAAAATCATAAAATTCTGTCTAAAAAGCCATCCGTCACTCTGATTAAAACCTATCAATTCTCCAGTGAGATGAAGATTCTCACCAATTAACACTAGACATATCATTTTATTTAAAAGACGTCTAAGTGACAATGGTCACTTTCTTTAAATACAAAAGTTAAATCTCTCTTAAATTATTCTCTTCCAATTTGCCCGTCTTCTCTTTCAATTCACCCATTCTCTCAAAATCAAGACTTTCCCATTCACTCTCTCACTAAAAGCTTCCAAATGGATAAAACTTTTACTCCCTCAAGACCTACTGAAGAATCCAAAATTCATTAAACATCGTCTTCTCTATCTAAAACCCCCAAAATTAAACCTGTTGATTCTTCTATGTCCAAAATAGTAGAAAAGTCTTCTTTTAATCTTCCTCAAGAATTAAAAAGTTTTTACCCACTATTCCTTCCCTTGACATTCTAAACACCCAATAACAAAAACAGCAACAATAACAAACCCAGTTTATTCCAACATAGTGGGGTCTAGGAAGGGTAAAATGTATGCAGTCCATACCACTACCTCCGGAGAAGTAGAAAAGCTATTTCCAAAAGACCCCCCACTCAAGACAAATAATAGTAAACAAATTCGTAATCAAGCATGAAACAAGATGGAATAACACAAATAAGACTCCCACAGAGTAATACCCCTACACTAACAAACCAAAGGCACCCCCACGATCTTCTCCTACTAGTAGCTCCAACCTATGGTACCGTCCCGACTACCCCAAAGCTCTCCTAACTACTGATTATTACCCACCCTTATACACTAACTATCTAACCTAATTCATGTCCTCCATAGCTTCCTATCTAGGGTCATGTCCTCAGTAAGCTGTAACTGCTCCATGTCACATCTAATCACCTTTATCCAGTATTTCTTTGGCCTAACCCTACCCCGCCTGAAACTATCTAAAGGTAGTCTCTCAAACCTATGAACTGGGGCATCTGTTCCTTTCCTTATCATATATCTGAACCATCTCAACTGAACTTTCCACGTCTTTTCCTCCACCAAAGCCACTCCCACCTTCTACTGAATAATCTCATTCCTAACCCTATCACCCATAGTAAGCCCACACATCCAATGCAATATCCACATTTTTTTCATCTTCAATTTTTTAATTTGGGAGTTCTTGATTGGACAACACTTTTCTCCATAAAATATGGCCGGACGGACTCCCACTCTATAGAATTTGCATTTAAGCTTGGGCGGCACCTTCCTTTCATACAACACTCCCGAGGTGAGACTGCACATCATCCATGCTGCCGCAATATAATGGGAAACATCCTCATCAAGTCCCCAAATGAACCCATTTTAGAAGAAAGCCCAAATACCATAGAAACCCCTGTTATGTCTTCCATGATGATGGATCTAAATCAGGGATTCAATTCAGCCATTGAAAATGAAGCCTTTCTTAGAAGAACCAAAATTACTAAAAATTTTTGAATCACTTCAAGTACTTGGTCCCCCTACTCCCTCAGAGTCAAACCCTATTTTTTCTCAACTGTAAAATGAAGAAATACTTGTAAAAAGATCTGATCTTTCCAGCAGTGAGAATTGGGTAGATAGAAACTTACTTCTACTTGAAAGTGATCCTCTTGGTGTGGAAGAACTGGTAGTAAGTAAAAAACATAATGTTTCAAAAAAAAAAGGAGAGTTTATACAACCTCCAAATAAGAAGGATGAAGTGGATGATGGGGAATTACCTCTAAGATGGTTAGTTCAAAAGTAGAGGGGTTGTAAGGGTAAAAAGAAGGTGTTGGAATCTTGTATGAAGGTTATCAGAACATACTCTACTAGGAGTTCTAAGAATAAATTCATGGGTGATGCTATGAAGTCTGGAAAATCTTATACTGCTAGAAGAAGGAAACTTAACAAAGCTAGTATTGTAGAGCATAAAAATGTGGAAGTTGCGGATATTAGAGAGGGTGAGGATGTTGATCCTGATGTTGCCATTGTAACTATAAAGAGAAGAAAAGAAGTTTGTGTTGATAAAAGAACCAGGCCCTCTACTTCAAAGTATGGAAGCTTTGAAGTTAAAATAAAAACACATTGCAGTTAAAATGAATAGGAAAGTCTCCGAGGGACCCAGTTCCAAAAAGAGAAAAGCCATAGAAGAGGAACCAAGCAGTAGTTCTAAAAGAAGAAAGAAAGATGACGAATAAAAATTTGTATCTAGAGAAGAGAGAACTGAAATGCTGACGTCTTAAAAAGTGATGACCGAAAGAGTATTTGATCTCAGGATTCTTGAAAAACCTGGAATAGCTAAGCTTGTAGATTATATTCAACATCAAGGGTGGTTGAATCTTTTAGAAAGATCAATTCAGTCTACATATGAAGATGAAGTAAGACAGTGTATCTACACTGCTAAATTTTCTGAAAATAGAGAACGCCTTACTGCAATGGTGCAAGGAAAGAAAATTAAGTTGGATGAAGAAACTTTTGAGAAGATTCTAGATGTTCCCATTATGGGTGTGAGGATTATTTCAATGCAATATACCTCAATTTAATATATGATTTATGCCTCAAAGGTGAGAGGAACTTCTGTGCCTAGAGTGAGAAAGAAGTTTCTTAAGGGAGAATTCCAATTAGTGTTTGAGTTTGTCAACAAAGTAGTGCTTCCAAGATCTAAGAAAATAATGATTGCTTCTAGTGTAGACATATATATAATGGAGTGTCTAATAAAGTTTAAGTTGGTAAATCTACCTGCCCTAATGATTCAGTATATGGATAATATAATCCATGAAAAAGATGGAAGTCATGGTATGCCTTATGGATACTTTTTGAATAAGGTGTTTAATTACTTTGGGTAGTCTGTGTAAATGGAACTCTAGGAACAACAAAGCAAATGTTCATTCTAACTACCTTGGTGGAATGAGTGTGTTGAAGGAAAAACTAGGACCATGTCCTAGGCATCCGAATTATTAGCATTTCAAGAGAAGTTGAGTATGGAATTGGAGGAAATGATAGTTGTTGCTGCTGGTAAAGATGCTGAAATCCTTACTCTGAAATTGAAAAATCAGCAAATATCATCAGAGGGACCAGGTGTTAATGAAGCACTGAGTGCAAAAAATGTAGATTTGAAGAAAAAGGTTTCAGTACTTACTGCAGAGGTCCAGAGTTTGAATGCTGAAGTGAATGACCTAACTAAACAACTATTGGATTCTCACACTGCTGCAAGTGTAAGAATATAGATGCTTCTACAAACTTTCTCCCTGTCATGCCCTATTTTTATCAAGTTCAAATAAAACATGACTTATGGACTCTAAAAGAATTAAAATTTTATGTAGAGTTGCCACCTAATTTTTAAGAAAACCTATTTATTTGTTAATACTTATGATTAATGTTTTAGTCTACAAAAATCAATTGAGATTCTAGATAAGGGTTCAAATTATCCTGATGAAAAGTAGTTAGACACCCTTCAGGATCCATAAATGTGGTACCCGGCTGACTAAATTTATCAATGAGGGAGGAGGTAAAAAATGATTCTTTTAAAAGATATTAATATTTAAAAATAATGTGAAAATATATTGAGTATATGAATAAAACTTATTGTTATGAAAATATGTAAAAATATGTAAATTACATGTGAAAAGAAAAGTATTTTGTAATATGAGAAAAAAAAGTGTCTTTTATGTACTATAAAAAGAAAACACATTTTGCAAATAATACTATCTACTTGAACAAATTTACGGAGAGAAAAATAAAATTTTTATTTGAGAAGAAAACTATACAATGTTTATGATATAAATATGCGAATTAAATGATTAATTTAACTTGTTTATGTGAGCGACCTAAGTTTTCCTAATCAATCGTTTATTGATTATGTAAGTAAAAATATCCCCGCCCGACAACCCTAAGAGTAAAGTTTTCACTACGTATAATGTATACAGTTATAAAGAAAAATACAAAAATAAAATTTTCCTTGGAATACCATTTTTCGGCAAGTATTCCCGAGAACCTGTACAAATACATTAGTAAGAAAACAAATTAAATTAAAACTATTTGTGAATATATAAATATACATAATAAATAGAATTATTTGGTTAAAATGTGGGCTCGGATTGAATTTTAGATACGTCATGGCTACGAAATGATTGCTCGATTTACCGACCATCCTAAATCGTCTTGCCAAAATACGAATCGTAAAATCCATTGTGTTGTGGTGATATTGCAAGGATTTCGACATCGCCCATTATTTATTTCTGTTATGATTTGTATACATAATGTCCGTCTTTTTATTTGTGGAGGCCTCAAATTTGACGAAAATTTTTTCATTGGCCAAGTATTTATTTTGATATAAAAATAGATAAACTTGAGAATATAAATCTACCTTTTATAACGGGGTGACCTTAAAAATCTGATGCAGAGATATTGTCATCAACCAAGTGTCGGCTCTTGATATAAAATAATAAATTTGAGAAAGTAAAGATCATCTATTGTAATATGATGGCCTCAAATATCGATGATAAGATAATGTCATTGACCATGTATTTATCTTGACATAAATAAATAAACTTAAGAAAATAAAATACGTCTTTTATAATGGAATGACCTCAAATATCTAACACAGAGATAGTGTTATCAGTCATATGTTAGTATTATTCATTATCAGTATAATAAATGATGAAGTAAACACCCAAAATAATCCAAAATCAGTCAATCAATTAGCTAAGCAGAACAAGCACCGAATTGAACATTTTGAGTAAAAAAATCGACCTTAAATCAGAACAACAGTCAAAAAATAGCAAAAAAATATATCAGCAATACAAAAACAAACAAAAGAAGCTTAAAAATTGAAAGCAAATGCCCAGACGCATAAACAAATGCTGGAATCCATAGAATTCATCAAAAATATACAACTCCAGCTAAATAATATCAAAAAATATATTTTAAAAAAATACATTAAGATGAAGGAGTGACGAGTAGAGGCGTTGCTTCAACGACTTTTTCTGGAGCAGATCTAGCCCATTTTTTAATGGGTATGGATGTAATGTTATTTGCCATGTCGTCCGGTGGTCAAATCCGACGACGGTAGTGAAGAAAGGGGTAGGGGCTAGGCATGGTGGTGCAACTAGTGGCTGAAAGCTCGCCGGTGGTCAAATCCATCAAAGCAACGATGAATGATGACGGGTGATTCTACCCAGATTTGGCTAGAGAAGAGAGAAGGTAGATCAGTGAGGGGAAAGAGAGGAAGGCAGACGCGTGTGGCATTGCTATTATTGTCTAGTAGGTGTTTAGTTAGAGCCTACCATCGGATCTTCAGTAGTGGACTGCTCCTTGATAACACTCGACTCACTCCTATGTTTTGAGAGGTGAGGCGGTCCTTGTCAAATAACCCAATTTGAATTTGGGGCCGAATCTCAAGGAGCAAATCATAGACTTCAAATTCTATTAGTGCGCAAATTACTACAAGGTTATCCGGAATGCCAACAAAATGACATGTAAAATAAAATGAGGGGAATTTTTTTGGAACTTTTTTGCAACAATCTTTAGCAAGCACTTGGTAAATGGTACTTTTGATTTGAATTCAAGATTTTGGAAAATCATGGGATTATGTCTACCTAGGGGTAAAACATGCGAGTTGATGTTGGTCAACATGAATTTTAGTTGTGAACTAAAGGATAGGCTAGGTCTAAGGTTATTGTAGTCAGTCTTTCAACAAAACTACACCGATTTCACTCATTGGCTCTTTCGAGCACCTAACAACTGTGTAATTTGTAATCACCCAAAACCTCAATCAAGCATCCGTATTTCTAGGATGATGCTCTTGACATGATTTACCCTCTTAATACACTTATTTCTAAGATTGCAAAAGGTGGAAAACTATAGGCTTAATTGTCCACCATCGCCTGTCCCCCTATAACCCTTTTTCAAGAATGTTATGGGTTGCCTCATATTTACCATTATCCCTAATTGAAGGATGATAAAGGGTTTCTAGAGTTAGGGGTATTCATTCATCAAACCTATTTGGATATTTGGAGTTTTCACCCATCAAATTCCAACTAATAAGCTCAAGCAATGGTGGAATCCATACTCAACAACTAAAATCATGCAAACACAACAATACCCACACACAATTATACTTTAGTTCAACATAATCCTAAGACAAAATTACTTATCAACTCATGAGGAAAATAAAGAAAATATACCATGAGGATTATCCAAAATATTTATTCTTTACAAAATCACTAAGAAATTAAGCCTCTAAGAGTAATTGAGGCTGAAATGATCCAGGTCTTCATTTGCACTCTTTTTTTCTCCCTTTTTATCATTGTAAGCTCCATTCTACATCTTTTGCCATTCTCAACTATATACCTGCAAATTATGGAGATTAGTGTAGTAAATAAAAATTATGTCTCATTTAACTTTAAAAACATAGTAGTGCACATAAATAGTTAGTAAGGATGAGTGGTAAAATCACCACTCATCAACACCCCCAACTTAGAATCTTGCTTTTCCTCAAGTATCACCATATTTTACTATGAGACAGCTCCCTGTAATACCCCGATATTTCCAATCGATAGTAAAACCATGCTTCAAGCTCATGAGAAATAAATTCTGGTGATTTGATAGTTTTAGGATCAATTTTGATGTATATTAAGGCCTCAAATACATCCTAGCTATTAGAATAATCAATACATTCCTTACTGATTGAATTCTTAGGAAGGATATTAGTATATTCAACTTCAAATAAGAATATCTATAATACCCCGAAAAATTTTTCATTGAAATTTTGTGCGTAAACGTGTTGGGTTCTATCTTCTAGAATGAATTATAAATTTTTCGTGTGGAATATCTTAGATTATGACCCACCATTTCATAGAGTAACGACTAATATTTCCAACGATATGTGGTTCATCCAAAACGGACACCCGAGCGACGAGTTATGAAAATTCCGACCGAACCATGAATAATAGTGAAAAGTAAAACGTGCAGGAAAAAGTACTGAGGCCTGACGTATTTTTGCTCCAAATTAAAATTATCATAACTCCTTGTACATAATGATCAAGGTGATCTACTATGTATCAATGGAAAGCTTTGCGAGTCCTCTTTCCAATGAAATTAGTTTCATCCAATTTGTCTATCGGAGCAAAAAGTTATGGTCGATCTACTTCAGCCTATAAAAAGTGATTTTTTGGGTCAACTTTAAACAACCATAACTCCTCGTACATAATGATCTGGGTGAGATACTATATATCAATGAAATGATATGAGATTCCTTTTTCTAATGAAATTGGTTCCATCCAATTTGGATATCAGAGTAAAACGTTATGGTTGATCTACTTCAGACTATCAAAACAGTCCACCAAAGGACATATTCAAGAATTATTTGATTTTTAGTGGCATTTTGGTCATTTCTCCTCAACCAAAATCCATCCAAACCCAATATTAAAGCCCATTAGAAGCATTATATGTTATATTTTATCAAATTTCCTAAAAAAGAAAACGCTAAGCTACTACATCCAACTTCAAGAAACTCCAAAGTTCACCATTAATTCTGCAAATTTATTCAAGATTCCAAGTTCCTAGTTCAAGAACTTTAAGAACCATCATTCAAAGGAACGATTAATATCTCAAAAATGAGTATTGATCTAAAGTTCATCATTCAAGGTATGTGGAGTTTCTCAACAAGAACTCTTTTTCGTTCTTGTGCCCAAAAGTAATTTTCTTTACAAAGGCATAATTTTTATTTGATTTTTTTATGAATTTGAAGCATGAACCCATATCTTATGATGATTATTATGAAATCTTGATGTTTATGATTTTGAAAGATGAATTTACATGTGTGGAGATATAAAGCATGAATCTTGAACGATATTTATCATGATTTTGATATTTAGGTCCGTAAATCCCCATTGGAAATTGTGTTTTTTTGAGAAAGTGTGTGTTATAAGCACGTTGATGTTGAATATTTGAGATATTTTGAATGATTTGACCTTTTGGTCTTAATGGAGTTGTTTTGAACTCGAGTGTGAAAGAAATCCACAACGTGGTTGATTTTGATAAATGGGAAGCATGATGGCTCCCGATGTATATTTATATATTACTAAAATTATTTTGTTGTGGATTGTCTTTGAAATAATCTGAGCTAAGTTTGAGAGAAATGTTTAGCACCGAGTGGGAGTTATAAAGCGACCTTACTTCCCTAGAAATACGTGCCCTCGTAGGAGTGAGCCTGAGGCTGATTTATATAGTGATCACTAGTTTGTGTGGATTTGATATCGATAGTCCTACTCCGATTGCAAGGATAGGACGGCTCTCCCCAACGTGGGTTGTATGTTGGACTCCATGTAGCTCACATAGTTTATGTCGGTTATAAGATCTCCCAGTGTGTGTGTGTTTCCTTGTGTCTATGGTGAATGGTGAAGTGATTTGAAAGTGGAATTGTGAAAGTTATTCTTTCAAAAGATTTAAATAATATTTACATTATGAGAATTTATATTCTTGATGAACTGAAAGTGATTGACAAATTATATGATGACTCACATGTGTTATTGTACTTATTTTATCCTCTCATGATTATGATGATTTTCTTTGTCTATGTGAGTCTTTCATACATCCTGCATATTTCTTATAAATATTTATGATAATGATGTTTATACAACTGTATACACCCCCATATACTTATTTTCTTTCCATGGTACTGACCCACATCTTCGGATGTGGGCTATATTTTCTCAGAATGTAGGTTCAGGTGCTCAGTTCTAGGTTTGACAGTGATTCTTCGGGCACGCTGTTCTACATCCTCTGTTGTGGTGAGTCCTCATGTTCCGTGGACGTGATGTTTGATGATGGTTTCACGAAATTGTTTATATTTGATAACTGAGTATGAGTCGTTGGGGCATGTCTCAATGGCTTGCTGGTTTTATTGATTTTCTTAGAGGCTTGTTAGACTAGTATAGATGTTGGGAGTTGACTAATAAGTTGTATTTTGTTATCTTTCTGAAATTCTTTTATTCTTGGATGATGATTACTCTGTTGATATTTGAGGGTTATTTATAGAAACCCCATTGATTTGTGTTGAACTAAATAAAAATGGCTCAAAGGGTTAGCTTGGGGCTACTCGTAGCCTCAAGCACCGTGTGACGCTCCGGGACCCGTTTTCTGGGGCGTTACAAACTTGGTATCAGAGCCTAAGGTTTTAAGGTGTCCTAGGGAGTCTGACAAGCCTCGTCAAGTAGAGTCTTGATCATCGGTGCATAGCGTGCCACATCTATGAGCAAGAGGCTATAAGACATTTTAGGAAAAAGTATAATTCTTTCTTTCAGAAGTCTATCGTGCTTAAAGTGTCTCTCTCTGCTATTGATTCGTGATCTCCTTTTTCAGAAATATGCCTCCATATCGAGCGAGAAGAAATAATGATGGTCAGCAACCTCAACCCGCTAACCCATTTAATAAAAATATTTCTCATGCTGAATTTTGGGAAGCCTTTCAGGCGCTGGCCTAAGCTATTACTGCAAATGTTTAGGCCAACCCAGCCCTGGCTCCATAGCAGCAGGGAGGTGATTCAGCTGCTGCCAGGATCTGTGACTTTATGCAGATGAATTCACTGAAATTCTATGGGTCCAAGTCTGATGAGGATCCACAGTTGTTTATAGAGGAGGTGCAGAAGATTACTCGGGTGATGCATGTATCTGTGGAACATAGTGTGGAGTTGGCTGCGTATAGGTTGAAAAACCTTACTTATGATTGGGTTGTTGCTTGGAGGAAAGGTAGAGGTGAGGGAGCTGTCCCTACAACTTGGCAAAAGTTCCAGGATGTATTCCTGGATAAGTTTTTCCCTTTAGAGATAAGGGAGGCGAAAGTGGAAGAGTTTATGAACCTACAATAGGGCTCTATGACTGTTAGGGAGTACTGTCTAAAGTTTAATTAGTTGGCCAAGTATGCTCCTGACTTAGTGGCTAATAATCAGGCTAGTATGAGTAAGTTTGTGACTGGAGTGTCTAGTTATATGGTTAAGGAGTGTAGGTCTGCTATGCTGAATAGTGAGATAAATCTTTCTAGGCTAATGACTTATGCCTAATAGATTGAGGCAGACAAGACTAAGGAGAGAGATAGAATGAGAGAGAATAAAAGAGCTAGGTTCGAGCAGCACGAATAGGGTCAGACTAGATCACAAGGAGGGAGACGCCCTCAATATCAGGATCGTTCGTCTATGCCAGCACCGTCATCTGCTAGTGCTCCCATGCCTAGAGGTAGGTAGGAGCAAGGTAGAAGGTCATTTGCATCCAGGTCCCAGAATAGTGCTGGCAGTAAGCCAAATCATCCCCTATGTCCTAAGTAAGGTAGGGCTCATTCGGGTGAGTGTTGGGGGTGAGAAGAGAGGTTATTTCCGTTATGGTGACATGGGTCATAGAGTTAGAGATTCTCCATAGGATGGACAAGTGCGTCGTGACTATCGGCCTCAGACCCAGACTCAGACTGTTAGTGCTCCAGTTTCAGCGACTCGCCCAGCCCCAGCTCAGGGCACCTCTTCTAGCAATGCTGGTGGGCAGCACCAGAATAGATTCTATGCTTTACCATCCTTCCAGGAATAGGAGGACTCCTGATATTATTACTGGTATGCTTCGTATATTTTAGTTTGATGTGTATACTTTGTTGGATACTGGATCCAGTTTCTCATATGTTACACCTTTGATTGCTGTGAATTTTGAAATAAGTCTTGAGATTATTCCTGAGCCTATCCTAGTTTCTACCCCAGTGGGTGATTCGATTGTTGCCCAGAAAGTGTATAAAAAGTGTCCTATTACCGTTCTTAGTAGATTCTTATTGGCTGATCTGATTGAGTTAGACATGGTATATTTTGATGTGATTGTGGGTATGGACTATCTGTATTCTTCTTATGCCTTTATTGATTGTCGGACTCAAGTGGTCAAGTTTCAGTTTTTGAGTGCATCCATGTTTGAGTGGTCTGGGAATTCAGTGTCACCCAAGAGTCATTTTATCTCTTACCTTAAAGCTAGAAAGCTTATTTCCAAGGGGTGTATTTACCATTTGGTTAGAGTCAAAGACACTAAGTCTGAGACTCCAACTCTCCAGTCTGTTAACATCGTCAATGAGTTTTCTGATGTCTTTTTGGATGATCTCCCAGGGATACCTCCTAATAGAGAGATAGAGTTCGAAATTGATCTTCTTCCCGATACTCAGCCCATTTTTATTCCTCCTTACCGTATGGACCTTGCAGAACTTAAGGAGTTGAAAGAGCAACTCAAAGATCTACTAGATAAAGCTTTCATAAGGCCTAGCGTTTCTCCTTGGAGTGCTCCTGTGTTGTTTGTAAGAAAGAAAGATGGCTCTTTGCGTATGTGCATTGATTACCGCCAACTGAATAAAGTCACCATAAAAATAAGTACCCCCTTTCGAGAATAGATGATTTGTTTGACCAATTGCAAGGTGTAAGTTATTTCTCAAAGATAGACCTTCATTTCGGCTATCATCAACTCAAAGTTAGGGAGTGTGACATCTCAAAAATTGCTTTCCAAACTCGTTATGGCCATTTTGAGTTTCTTGTTATGTCTTTTGGGTTAACTAATGCCCCAACAGCTTTCATGGACCTCATGAATTGAGTGTTCAGACCATATCTGGATATGTTTGTCATAGTGTTCATCGATGATATACTGGTGTACTCCCGTAGTGAGGATGAACATTTTGATCATCTCTGAATTGTCTTGCGAACCCTTAGAGATCACAAGTTATTTTCCAAGTTCAGTAAGTGTGAGTTTTGGCTAAGGTCAGTTGCTTCTCTGGGTCATATCATTTCTTCCGAGGGTTTTAGAGTTGATCGCCAAAAGACCAAAGCTGTTAGAAATTAGCCTAGACCTATTTCTCCAACTGATATCTAAAGTTTCTTGGGTTTAACTGGCTATTACCATTGTTTGTTGAGGGTTTCTCCTCTATAGCATCTCCTATGACTCGATTGACCCAAAAGAAAGTAAAGTTCTTATGGTCCGAATCTTGTGAGAAGAGTTTTTAGGAGTTGAAGACTCGACTGACTTCATCCCCTATTTTGACTTTGCCTGATGGGGTTGATGGTTTTGTGGTGTACTATGATACTTTGAGAGTTGGGTTGGGTTACGTATTGATGCAAAAGGGTAAGGTGATAGCTTATGCTTCTAGACAGTTGAAACCCCATGAGAAAAATTACCCCACCTATGACCTTGAGTTGGCTGCTATTATGTTTGCTTTGAAAATCTAAAGACACTATTTGTATGGTGTCCGTGTTGATGTTTTCACTGATCATAAAAGTTTGCAGTATGTGTTTACCCAGAGATGATGGTTAGAATTGTTAAAGGACTATGATACGAGTGTGCTGCTCCATCCAGGCAAGGCTAATATTATGGCAGATTCCCTAAGTAGAGTGTCTATGGGTAGTGTTTCACATATGATAGAAGGTAAGAAAGAGTTGGATCGTGATGTACATTATTTTGATAGAGTGGGGGTTAGGTTGTTTGACTCTGCTAAGGTAGTATAGGGGTTCAGAGTAGTTCTGAATCCTCCTTGGTTTTGGAAGTGAAGGAAAAGCAATACTTAGATGCTAGTTTGGTCAGACTAAAGGAGTCAGTCAAGGACCAAAAAGTAGAGGTTTTCTCCTAAGGGGGAGATGGTGTGTTGAGATTGCAGGGTAGATTGTGTGTCCCAAATATTGATGATCTGAGATAGAGGATTATGGCTGAAGTGCACGGGGCATGATATTCTATTCATCCTGGTGCCACCAAGATGTACCGAGACTTATGGGAAATCTATTAGTAGAGTGGCATGAAGAAAGATATAGCA
>NC_061113.1:190344702-190391574 GCF_002878395.1 Capsicum annuum | reverse complement strand
TCCAAAACCAAGGAGGATTCAGAACTACTCTGAACCCTCCTTGGTTTTGGAAGTGAAGGAAAAGCAATACTTAGATGCTAGTGTGGTCAGACTAAAGGAGTCAGTCAAGGACCAAAAAGTAGAGGTTTTCTCCTAAGGGGGAGATGGTGTGTTGAGATTGCAGGGTAGATTGTGTGTCCCAAATATTGATGATCTGAGATAGAGGATTATGGCTGAAGTGCACGGGGCATGATATTCTATTCATCCTGGTGCCACCAAGATGTACCGAGACTTATGGGAAATCTATTAGTAGAGTGGCATGAAGAAAGATATAGCAGCATTTGTAGCTAAGTGAGCAATATGACAACAGGTTAAGGTTGAACACCAAATACTTGGTGGTATGATGCAAGAGTTTAGTATCCCCACCTAGAAGTGGGAAGAGATAAATATGGACTTCATGATTGGTTTACCTCCTTTCCGACGCCATCATGATTCCATTTGGGTTGTAGTTGATAGGTTGACTAAGTTTGCTCATTTCTTACCTGTTCATACTTCATATACTGCTGAGGATTATGCTAGATTGTATATCCGAGAGCTAGTCAGACTGCATGGAGTTCCCTTGTCTATCATTTCGGATAGGGGTACTTAGTTCACTTCACAATTTTGGAAAGCTTTTCAGAAGGGTCTTGGTACCCAAGTGCTTTTGAGTTCTTCTTTTTATCCGCAGATCGATGGTCAGGCTGAGCGGATCATCTGCAGCCGATAGTCAGGCTGAGCGGACCATCCAGACCTTAGAGGATATGTTGAGAGCTTGTGCACTTGACTTTAAGGGAAGTTAGGATGATCACTTACCATTGATAGAGTTTTCTTACAATAACAGTTTCTACTCTAGTATTGGCATGGATCCGTTTGAAGCCTTATATGGGAGGAAGTGTAGATCACCCATAGGTTGGTTCGAGGTGGGTGAAGCGGCTGTGAGTGGTCCTGATTCGGTATTTGAGGCTATGGAAAAAGTTAAGTTGATTAGGGAAAGGTTGAAAACTGCGTAGAGTCGTCAGATGTCATATGCGGATGTTAGAAGGAGAGACCTTGAGTTTAAAGTTGGTGACCTAGTGTATCTAAAAATTTCAGCCATGAGGGGGGTGAAGAGATTTGAAAAGAAGGGGAAGCTTAGTCCCCTTTATGTTGGTCCTTACAAAATTCTTAGCCATGTTGGTAAGGTAGCTTATGAGGATGATTTTCCTTCCAAGTTGTCCTCTGTTCATCCAATATTCCATGTCTCCATGCTTAGAAAGCATATTAGTGATGCCGTGGTAGTGGATTCCTCTGTGAGTACTGACATTCAAGAAAATCTTTCTTTTGATGAGATTCCTGTTGAGATTCTTGATTTCAGTGTCTGAAGACTAAGGAACAAAGAAGTTCCCTTGGTCAAGATGTTGTGCTGAAACTAATCTGTTGAGGGTGCAACTTGGAAAGCTGAGGCGGATATACGATCCAAGTACCCGCACCTATTTTCAGCGAACTCCGATTAAGCCAAAGGTACCGTTCTTTCCAAAATCATGCACTTTTGATAAAAGTTGCAGTAGTTCAACTTTCATTTATTATGTGTTCAGCTGTAGTTTCTTGAATTTATGCATTCTATGTTGCATTCGGAGTGAGAAACGATGTGGTGATGAGTCTAACAATGTGGGGTTTTTCAACAAGAACTCTCTTTCGTTCTTGTGCCCAAAAGTAATTTTCTTTACAAAGGCATGATTTTTATTTGATTTTTTATGTATTAGAAGCATGAACCCATATCTTATGATGATGATTATGAAATCTTGATGTTTATGATTTTGAAAGATGAATTTACATTTGTGGAGATATAAAGCATGAATCTTGAACGATATTTATCATGATTTTGATATTTGGATCGTGAATCCCCATTGGAAATTGTATTTTTTGAGAGAGTGTGTTATAAGCATGTTGATGTTGAATATTTGAGTTATTTTGAATGATTTGATCTTTTGGTCTTAATGGAGTTGTTTTGAACTCGAGTGTGAAAGAAATCCACACGTGGTTGATTTTGATAGATGGGAAGCATGATGTCTCTCGATGTATATTTATATATTACTGAAATAGTTTTGTTGTGGATTGTCTTTGAAATGATCTGAGCTAAGTCCGGGAGAAATCTTTAGCACCGAGTGGGAGGTATAAAGCGACCTTACTTCCTTAGAACTACGTGCCCCCGTAGGAGTGAGCCTGAGGCTGATTTATATGGTGATCACTAGTTTGTGTGGATTTGATATCGATAGTCCTACTCCGATGGCAAGGATAGGACGGATATCCCCAACGTGGGTTGTACGTTGGACTCCATGTAGCTCACATGGTTTATGTCGGTTATAGGATCTCCCAGTGTGTGTGTGTTTCCTTGTGTCTATGGTGAATGGTGAAGTGATTTGAAAGTGGAATTGTGAAAGTTATTCTTTCGAAAGATTTAAATAATATTTACATTATGAGAATTGATATTCTTGATGAACTGAAAGTGATTGACAAATTATATGATGACTTACATTTGTTATTGTACTTATTTCATTCTCTCATGATTATGATGATTTTCTTTGGGCTATGTGAGTCTTTCATACATCCTGCATATTTCTTATAAATATTTATGATGATGATGTTTATACAACTGTATACACCCCCATATACTCAGTTCCTTACCATGGTACTGACCCACATCTTCGGATGTGGGCTGCATTTTCTCAGAATGTAGGTTCAGGTGCTCAGTTCCAGGTTCGACAGTGATTCTTCGGGCATGCTGTTCTACATCCTCTGTTGTGAGTCCTTATGTTCCGAGGACGTGATGTCTGATGTTGGTTTCACAGAATTGTTTACATTTGATAACTGAGTATGAGTCAGTTGGGGCATGTCTCAATGGCTCACTGGTTTTATTGATTTTCTTAGAGGCTTGTTAGACTAGTATAGATGTTGGGAGTTGACTAATAGGTCATATTTTGTTATCTTTCTGAAATTATTTTATTCTTGGATGATTATTACTCTGTTGATATTTGAGGGTTATTTATGGAAACCTTGTTGATTTGTGTTGAACTGAATAAAAATGGCCCAAGCATCGTGTGACGCTCCGGGACCCATTTTTTGGGGCATTACAATATCTCTCATTATACTATGAATTTTTGAGATCATGACCCACTAAAATATATATAATTGAATTATCTTTCTAACGATACCAATTTTTCCTAAATCTGATATCAGACCATTAAGTTATACCCATTTTACTCTAGTATGTTAGCCTGGCAACTGAGTGACGACATATCTGACGGGCCATCACATATCTGATGAATTATCAACCCAAGTCATCGGACTTAGGTAGAAACCTATCAATTTCATCTTCCAAGTGATGATGTAAGCTGATGGGCTATCACATATCTGACGGCTTATCAACCTTGGTCGTCAGCCGAGAATTTTATAACTAGGAAGCAGTTTTGTAGGGGTATTTTGGACTTTTTCTTCACCTTCCATGGCTTAAATCATCAAAATCACGTATATAACCATTGTAAATCAGTTTTAAAAACCCTTAATCCTCTCCACTCTTAAGAACAAGAAAATTAGGGTTTTCTCTCAAGATCATTTCCTAAGAACAAGATTCAAGCTCTCCTTCAAGAAAATCAAGAAATTATCATTCCCAACTGAAGAACCTTCAAGAAAAGTCATTCTCTTTCAAGATTTTGAGGTATGCTAGATGTTGATTCTTGGGTTCCTTTCACCCAAGAAGTTCAAGAATCCTTTTCTAAATTCTAGATTATATATTTATTAGATTGCCATGATTTTTGTGAATAAAAATTGAAGTTCATGTTGTTGATGAGTTCTAATTCACGATTTGATTTCAAAGATCCAAGCTTTGATCCTAGTATGTGATGTTCATGATAAAATCCCTTCAAGTTGCATGATATTGATGTATTCATGATAATTAAGTATAGAATCTATGGTATAGCCAAAGCATGATTCCCCCTATGTTTGATAGAATGCTTAAGTAAAGAGAATAGTGTCTTTTAGTATGTTAAGCATGAAATCCCCAATTATGTGATAACTAGTGCATGCCAAGCATATGTTGGAATGCCTTAATGAATGTCTTATGATAAGTTGCATGCATTCTTATCCATTAGTATTCCTTATTGAACAACTATGAGATATTAGTATGCATACCCTATACATTTACATATTTATGACATTCAAGTGATTGGCGAGATATCATATTGATTGTGTTGTGAATAAAAGTCCATTTTCATGATATTCAAGTGTGGTCCTGTCTTAGTTATTTATGCTATCGAGTCCTGGGGGTATTTATACCCAAAAACTTAGCTTCTTGTCTAGAGCCGAGTCAGTCTTAAGATAATCTCAGTCGTGCTATGATCCGTAGAATTCAGTCAGTGATAAAACATTATGAAAATCCAGTAATCTCATTACTAGTTCAATATAGTCTCAGTATTCAGTCTAATCAAGCTTAGTACTCAGTTCAGATTTCTGTAAACCATGGGCAGCGTCTGCTTCGGCTCAAAGCGAATAGGCTGGCAGTCTTGAAGCGAAGGAGAATTTTGGGCCTTGTCTAACGAACGACGACTTTCGATTCTTCACTTCAAGGAGTAGAGTCGCTGCCCAACCCTACCTATAGACTCTGCAGGATCAACAACCATAGCTGTACGGAGTACGGTAGAATTCCTCGGTACGGTCATTCGGGAAGTCCCTCCGAGTATCGAATAGCGCCCTACCTTACCACTTGACTAGTAAGGGAAAAGCCCTTTACTAAACAAAATAGAATAGATAGGCTTTAGGCAATATCAGTCAGCCACAGACCCCCAGTTACTGGATCTAATCCTCCACGAAAAGTAAGAAAGTCCGCATATTTTGACGATGAAGAAGGTGAATAGGGAGGCGCCGGAATAATGGAATTGGAGGGTATCCCCAAAGTATTGGGGGGAGAAGGGGATATCCACAGTTAGCCCATTCATCCTAGTTAGCAGTTCCGTGAACGACACACTTTAATCATTTATGATGATCTCTCTACTGATAACTCTCGGATAGAGTATTAGAACGGAAAGCTTAGTAAGTTACAGAACTCAGTCACATTTAGAAAGAAAGTAGAATTCATACATATTCCATCAGATAACGGAACCAAGTGAACTCAGTCAAGAAATTTGAATCAGTCTAAGTTAAATTAAGAATCAGTTCAGAGTCCTTTGGTTGGGAGTAGGAACTAGTACCGAGTGAGTGCAGGGATGACGACTTCCCTATTAGAGAGGTAGAGTCGTTAGTAACAGTCCTTAAACTCTAAAACTACGTAGCCAGCATTAGAATAGGAGTCACCTGTTAGATTAAGGCTTGACTATCATACTGCCTTAGGCTTGACTTCATGTTTAGGGTCACCCGTTAGAGAGGCTTGACTATAGTAGAGGTCTTTACCCATGGCACGATATTGACACCCTTCCAGCTGGAGTTACAGGTTGGACCCCACTAGATCAGATTTGGGGTATTTGATTAATTGAGAACTCCCACAGTTGCATTTTTAGTATCAGTCTTCAGAGTAGAACTCAAAAATCAGAACTGTCAAATACAGTCACTCATCTCAGTAAGGAACTTAGATAGTTCCATAGATTCATAGACCACCTACTAGATAGGCCTGGTATCACATAAAGTTAGTATCAGTACTAAAAGATTCAGTGATCTTTTGCTAGATAGGTATGATCTTAGACACAATCATTCCTTATCATTATTAGTAGATTCAAAGATCATCCATTAGAGAGGTTTGATCTCAGATATAGTTAGTCGATAGTAGCAAGCTCATAACTCAATTATTGATATAAGTAGATTCAGTTATTTAATATTCTAGAGTAAGTAAACTCAGATATCAGTATTAGTAGACCCATTCATCAGTAAGTCAGTATTCAAAAACCAATATGCAGAGCTCGTATTCAGTATTACTGTGATTCCAGTTTTGGTCTATAAATTCATGCATATATCCCCATTCAGTATTCTTATGTTATTCAGTTAAGTAATGTTCATGTAGAGGCCCTTGCATTCAGTCTTACCTCATCTAGTATACCAGTACATTCAAAGTATTGACACATACTTTTCTGCTCTAAGGTGTCTTATACCATAGGTTCAGACGTACGGGATTAGATCACCCATAACAGTACAGACTCAGTCAGCAGCAGTAAACATAACAGTGAGTCCTCTTTATTCGAGGATGATCTATATTTTATTATTGCAATATATTCGGGTTATTTTTAGTCAATGGAGTTAGTTGGGGACATGTCCCATTAACTCTATAGTTCAGACAGTTTAGAGGCGTTTTGGACAGATGTATTAGTATTTAGTTTTCTGTTTTGTGTATTTTATACGTTTTGAATCTTATGGCAAGTTTCCACCAGTTTTCCACATTTATTTCAGTATATTATGTAGTGGTCAGTTACAGGTACCATCAGAGGGTTAGCTTGTGGTCCTTCAGGATCATGAGCACCGTGTGGCATTCCGGTTCTAGTAAATAGGGGCGTTAAAAACTTGGTATCAGAGCCTAAGGTACAGTAGTGTCCTAGGAGTCTGAAAAGCCGCATCTAGTAAAGTCTTGTGCATGAGTGTATTGTGCGCCGCCACATTTATGTACATGAGTCTATAAGATGTTTTAGGAACAGTCTCCCTTCTTTTAGTATTCACATCGTGCGATTGAGCATGAGCTCAAGTTAATTCTCAGTCTAATCCACCTTTTTTTCCATTTATAGAGTTTGTCTCCTCATAAAGCCAATACCCGTAGGGATGATAATCAGCCACCTCAGCCCGTAGATCCTCCGAATAAGAATGTGTCATATGTAGAGTTCCGAGTAGCTTTTTAGGTGCTAGCCCAAGCTATGACGACTAATGTTTAGGGGAATCATCAGGCTGCATCCCCACCTCAGCAAGATGGGGATTTAGCCGCTGCCAGAATAAAAAATTTCATGAAAATGAACCCGTTAGAATTCTTTGGATCAATAGCAGGTAAGGACCCACAACTTTATCTTGAAGAGGTGAAGAAGATCACCCAAATTATGCATGTTTTTGAGGAGGAGAGTATGGAGTTAGCATCCTACAGGCTAAAGGATATTGCTCATTATTGGGTAGTGATATGGAAGAAGAGTAGAGGGGAGGATGCAGCTCCCATGACTTGGCAGGTATTTCAGGATGCATTTTTAGATAAGTTTTTCCTACTCAAGATGAGAGAAGCTAAGGTGGAAGAGTTTATAAACCTAATACAAGGCTCTATGACAGTGAATGAGTATTGTCTTAAGTTCAACTAGTTAGCTAAGTATGCTCCCAATTTGATAGCTGACCCTAGAGGGAGTGTGAGTAAGTTTGTGACTGGTGTATCCCGGTTGGTGTTGAAGGAGTGTAGAACTGCTATGCTAAATAGATATATAGATCTTTCTAGGTTAATGCTACATGCTCAGGAGATAGGGGTAGATAAATCTAAGGAGAGAGATAGTGTTCGTACCTATCCGCTTTGTGGAGAGTATGGCAAGAATCACCTAGTTGTGTGTAGAGCAAATAGTCAAGTATGTTTTGGATGTGGTAAGCCAGGAAACAGATTACAAAATATAGAGTGCTAGCTTAGAGGGGTAGAGAATTACGTCAGCAGGGTACCACTTCTGGTACCAATAGTAGTCAGCATAAAAAAAGACTTTATGCACTTCAGGCTCGCCATGATCAAGAAAGTTTCCCCAACATAGATTCGGGTACGTTATGAGTCTTTTATCTCCATGATATGCATTATCAGGTCCTTTGATCCCGTTTGAGCTTAAGTTTTTTGCATGAGTTAGTCAGTAGAACTAGCAGTCAGTTTAGCAGTCAGGTAGTCAGATTCGTATAGTTTGTTTTAATATCTTTTCATCTAATCATGCTATCAGAAACCTCAGGGATGTAACTATCCCAAGATAGGATATTCTAGTAGTTACAAGTGTAACTCAGTTCATGAGTCATGAATTAGATTCAGATCCTAGATGTTTAGTTACGAACCAATTCATAGGTGCCTTGTGCATCGCCTCAGTTTTCTCAAGTACTTCGGTGAAGTAAGTGTTCTTAGAGGCACATAGTGTCCCAAGGGGGAGAAACCTTATAAATCCCCGATGTTTCAATTCCTAAAACATATTTAGTTTTATGCTCAGATTCTCATTACAAGTTTTGCATCAGTTATCATTGCATAGTCAGTCATGCTTTCACGAGTCAGTTCAGTCAAATATTCATGCATTAGATATGCATGTTCAGTAGAAAAGTTTAGTTCATCAGTTTATTCAATCATGCATTTATGAGAGAAACTCGGTCAAGTATCCATGCATTAGATATGCATATTTATTATGAGAATTCAGCTTATCAATAGTTTCAGCCATGTATCCCATGCATTAGATATGCATGTTCAGAATAAGAACCCAGAATATCAGTAGTTCCAGTTACATAGTCATGTTTTAGATCTTCTAGTCTCTTAAGTAAGCTCATCCAATCAGTACTCTTAGCCTAACAAGGGGGAGATATTGTAATACCCTGAGATTCCCAACCGATAGTAGATCTATACTTCAAGCTTGTGAGAAATAAATTCTAGTGATTTGGTAGTTTTATGATCAATTTTGAAGTATATTAAGTCCTCAAATACATCCTAGCTATCAGACGAATCAAAACATTCCTTACCGATTAAATTCTTGAGAAGGATATTAGTATAGTCAACTTCAAATGAGCATATCTCTCGTTATACTACAAATTTTTGAGATCATGACACATAAACAGGTATATAATTTAATTATCTTTCCAACTATACCAATTTCTCTCAAATCCAAAATCGAAGCAAAAAGTTATACCCATTTTACTCCAGCATGTTAGCCTGGCAACTGAGTGACGACATATCTGACGGGCCGTCACATATCTGACGACTTATCAGCCCAAGTTGTTAGACTTAGGCAGAAACCCATCAATTCCAGAATCCAAGTGATGACCAAAGATGACGGTCCATCATATATCTGATGGCTTATCAGCCTTCAGCGAGGATTTCAGCAACTAGGAAATGGTTTTGTAGGGGTATTTTGAAATTTTCCTTCACTTTCCATGACTTAAATCATCAAAATCACGTACATAACTATCATAAATTATTTTTAAAAACCCTTAATCTTATCCACTCTTAAGAACAAGAAAATTAGGGTTTTCTCTCAAGATCATCTTCCAAGAACAAGATTCAAGCTCTCCTTCAAGAAAACTAAGAAATTATCATTCCCAATTCAAGAACATTCAAGAAAAATCATTCTCTTTCAAGATTCAAGATTTTGAGGTATGCTAGATATTTATTCTTGGGTTCCTTTCACCCAAAAAATTTAAGAATCTTTTTCTAAATTCAAGATAATATATTTATGAGATTGTCATGATTTTTGTGAATAGAAATTGAAGTTCATGTTGTTGATGAGTTTTAATTCATGATTTGATTTCAAAGATCCAAGCTCTGATCCTACTATGCGATGTTCATGATAAAATCCCTTCAAGTTGCATGATATTGATGTATTCATGATAATTAAGTATAGAATCTGTGGTATAGCCAAAGAATGCTCCCCTTATGTTTGATAGAATGCTTAAGTAAAGAAAATAGTGCCTTTTAGTATGTTAAGCATGAAATCCCCAATTATATGATAACTAGTGCATGCCAAGCGTATGTTGGAATGCCTTAATGATTGTATTATGATAATTTGCATGCATTCTTATCCATATGTATTCCTTATTGAATAACTATGAGATATTAGTATGCATACCCTATGCATTTACATGTTTATAACCTTCAAGTGATTGATGAAATATCATATTGATTGTGTTGTGAATGAAAGTCCATTGTCATGATATTCAAGTATGGTCCTGTCTTAGTTATTTATGCTATCGAGTCTCGGGTGTATTTATACCCAAAAACATAGCTGCTTATCTATAGCCGACTCAGTCACAAGATAATCTCAGTCGTGCTATGATACATAGAATTCAGTCAGTGATAAAACATTATGGAAATCCAGTAATCTCATTACTAGTTCAATATAGTCTCAGTATTCAGTCTAATCAAGCTTAGTACTCAATTCAAATTTCAGTAAAGCTTAGTAAGTTACAGAACTCAGTCACATTTAGAAAGAAAGTAGAATTCATACATATTCCATCAGATAATAGAACCAAGTGAACTCAGTCAGATCAGTCAAGAAATTTGAATCAGGCTAAGTTAAATTAAGAATCAGTTCAGAGTCCTTCAGTTGGGAGTAGAAACTAGCACCGAGCAAGTGCAGGGATGATGGCTTCCCTGTTAGAGAGGTAGAGTCATTAGTAATAGTCCCTAAACTCCAAAATTGCGTAGCCAGCGTAGGACTAAGAGTCACCCGTTAGATTAAGGCTTAACTATCATACTTCCTTAGTCTTGACTTCCTATTCAGGGTCACCCATTAGAGAGGCTTGATCATACCAGAGGTCTTTACCCGTGGCACAGTATTAACACCCTTCTAGCAAGGGTTACAGGTTGGATCCAACTAGATCAGATTCGGGGCATGTCAGTTAAGTTAGAACTCCCACAATTGCAGTTTCAATATCAGTTTTCAGAGTAGAACTCAAAAATCAGGATTGTCAAATATAGTCACCCATCTCAGTAAGGAACTTAGATAGTTCCATAGATTCATAGACCACCCACTAGCTAGTCTTGGTCTCTCATAAAGTTAATCAGTATCAGTACCAAAAGATTCAGAGATTTTCTGCTAGATAGGTCTGTTCTCAGATACAATCATTCCTTATCATTATTAGTAGATTCAGAGATCATCCATTAGAGAGGTTTGATCTTAGATTTAGTCAGTCAATATTAGCAAGATCATAACTCAGTTATTGATATGAGTAGATTTAGTTATTCAGTATTCCAGAGTTAGTAAACTCAGGTATCAGTATTAGTAGACCCAGTCATCAGTAAGTCAGTATTCAGAAACTAGTATTTAGAACTTGTATTCAGTGTTACTGCGATTCCAGTTTTGGTCTTTGCATTCATTCATATATCCCCATTCAATATTCTCATGTTATTCAGTTAAGTAATGTTCATGCATAAGCCCTTGTATGTAGCCTTACCTCATCTAGCATACCAGTACATTCAAAGTACTGACGCATACTTTTCTGCGCTATGGTGTCTTATACCATAGATTCAGACGTACGGGATCCAGAGCACCCATAGTAGTCCAGACTCAGTCAGTAGCAGTAGACGTAGCAGTGAGTCCTCTTCATTCGAGGATGATCCATATTTTATTATTGCATTAGATTCAGGTTATTTTCAGCAGATGGAGTTAGTTGGGGACATGTCCCATCAACTCCACAGTTCAGAAAGTTTAGAGGCTTTTTGAACAGATGTATCAGTATTTAGTTTTCAGTTTTGGGTATTTTAGACATTTTGAATGTTATGGCAAGTTTTCTCTAGTTTTTCAAATTTATTTCAGTATATCATGCAATGCTCAGTTACAGGTACCAGCAGAGGGTTAGCTTGTGGTCCTTCGGGATCATAAGTACCATGTGGTATTCCAGTTCTAGTAAATTAGAGCGTTACACTCCCCATGTATGCCCACATGTTAGTTCCTAATGATCATGAAGACTTGAACTTGATTATAGCCATAAGAAGCTTATCACATATGGCAAATAGGCTTTTAATGTCTCCCCTCATCAGAAAATGGATTAGTGAAGTATACAATAGACTTCAAGGAGCAACCATTTAACAACTACTAACACTCTAGAAATGACTCACAAGATGACTGCACCATATCATACCTCTCTTTATCTCATTATACGAAAGATGAAAACTTCACCTAACTCAATTTATTTATATGCCTCCTCACAAAAAAGAAGATTTCACACTCCTAGTTTCCAATCATGCAGCAAGGAAGTTTAAGTGCAATAACTCTCTCTCACACAAAATAAACCTCAATGGAACAAGTGTCATACCATAGGCTTGCCCCTATTTTCAATCACCACTTCAAAGAAAGTAAATGGTTGGAGATCTCAAAGGACTTTCTAAGCTTGTAACATAGGTTCGGGTTAGGGTAGGATATCATTTAGGGCCACATGGCTACACCCTTTCTTGAACATCTATATCACACTTTACAATTGTCTTTCTTCGACTAAGGGTCACTCTTCTTTATTTTTTTTGTTTTTGTATGCCTATTTTTTGCTTTCTTTGTTCACCGTTTTTCTCTTATTTTCTTTTCTTGCAACTTTCATGCAATTCATTTCTCTGTTGGATCATTTCTTTTTCTAAACCTTTGTTTACAATGCTAAAGCACATTAGATATTTCACTTACAACATCGTGGTCCCAAACTTACTTCAGTCAATTTATTTTTTTTACCACCCCAAACTTAAGTTTTTAACCTCAAGTTGTATGTTCAAGCTCAAGGAGGGTATGGTTCAAAACAGGGATAGAATAAATGGTTTATGACTTGTAAAATATTTGCCAAAGAAAGGTCCAAAGGCTCAACATGTGTAACTAAGGATTTCCTTTGTGCACGAGTAGGATTTTTAGGCTAGAGTGGGTTCCAAATTCATAAGGACGGCCTAAGGTCATTTCTCCAACCACACACAATCAAAATTTAGCTTTGAAAGACTATCGGGGCAAGTTCTAGATAACACAAGTACACATGAGATATAGACAATAAAACTAACACACATGGCATGCGAATGTTATCAAGAGGGTTTAATTGTTCTACCTACTTGAGATAAGGATGGAGTATTCACTATTTTTCTAAGGTCGATTGTCAGAGTCATAGAAAGAGAAAAATTTTTGTCACAAAGTTGCTCACGTCCATGCCTTTAATTTTTGCAAAATTTTGGACGGAAGGGGTTGTTTGCTTTTATATCTGCACCACACATAATTTTCTAATCATGACAACAAGACAAGGAATAGTCTTACATTGCAAACTATAGTATGGGCAAACCACCCATATGGTTACTCAGACTTCACCAATGGATATGAATGCAATCCCAAATCATCAATGCTCCAGGTACTCAGATTTCTCTTGCATTTTATAGCCTCGATGTCATGGGTACTCAGACTTCCCCTGTACTTATAGTTAGAAACCTAATCACGACAGACAAGTTTACCTACTAAAATTATAATAAAGTAGCAAACCCAGAACAAAATAAGTAAACCATGAAAATGTGGGCACCATTAGAGTGCCCAAATATTATAGCCCAAATAAGAATTCTCCAAAAAAGCAAAAAAGTACGCAAAAATATCAATAATACAGGCCCAAATCAAATGAATAAGGGGACACCCTAACTTGAAAAGGTAGTAGTGTCACCATTACACAAATAATCAAGGAATAAAGGGCTAACAGTGCTCCCTAGAACCCCATTAAGGGTGAACATTTCTCTCATTTTCCTTAATATTGGATCAATTCTGCAGTTGAAAACTTAAAAGGGAGTGTGCTGAAAATGAGAGGGAAATGAAGGGATAAGTGGTTAAAATGGCTGCGATCGCGACTAAGTAACCGCGATCGCAAGCACGCAGATAAACGCAATCGTACTTGGGTGCTGCGATCGTGGTAACTGAGAGCATTTCTGCTCCCTTATTTTTCCTTATTCAGCTCTTTTTTCATTTTACACCTTTTTGATCCCTATGCTGTTTGTGGTGCACATTTTCTCATACTTACCCCTTTCAAAACTTACCCAATACACTCAAAAGTGCCATACTTTCATGAGCTATTCATATGTAAAACCTAACATTAACACTACAAAAACAAAATAATAAGGTTACGAGCCACTTTCGTGTTATTTGAGGGTTGCTTCCCACATAGCTCCTTAGTTCTCACCGAGGAATAATATTGGAATTCATAAATTTGTCAAGGGGGATCCTCAAGTCCCCACTTATCAACCTTTCCATCACCAATTAACCTTTTGGCAACTCTTTCCACCATTTTCTTCTCTTTGTTGACTTTATTTTGGGATAACCCTTCTTTTGACTAAGTACTGGCCATCTTTCCTCCTAAGTCCTCTTTCAAGTGCTCATCCTTTGTTTTTTCAATCTCCATATGTCAAGATTTGATCATTGTTTTAGAGGTTGCTGATTGTTCCACTAGTGGGATTTCTTAGCATCAAGACGTGCGAAGATTAGCCCCATTTGGATCTCCAATATTTGATAGAGGACGAATGAAAGACCATAGTTTTAGACATTAAAATAAAGTCTTTTTTTAATTCGTGAACCATTTTTTCCATTCCTTCAACTCTATACAAAATTCTTACAAGGATATCCTCTGTTCTACATCTGTCGGTATCAACGGAGCTTGACTCTTTGTTAGAAACCTGATCATAGTGAGGCACATAATGGTAATACTCATGTTCCCAATCTATCCAAACTAGACTACCAAACCAATTCCTCCAACCTTGATTTCCACCTTGCCTATGATAGGCCGAGTGAGAACCCTTCAAATGGTTTGCTAAATACCAAATTTCTCCATCCATCTTCCTAGCTTCTCTATCTTTGTCATGGGTTTTTTATGTTGTAGGATGTCATTTTCACGGGTGAACCAATGACATACTTGGTTAGGAGCTCAAGTTGATTTAAGATCTTTTCTATGGTTTCCTCTTGCTCCTCATTCTAATTTCTTTGCTCTCTACTAACCATGGGCTTGGATGGAGAACTATTTGAAATATTGATGTATTGGGTATGCCATTCCTGATTGTGTTTAGCTACCTCTCTCAACAATTTTGTAGCCACATTGAAGTGCAAGTTTAAGAGAGAACCTTCCGCTGCATTGTTTACCACCATTTGGTTCAAAGGATCTAGTGCTCGATAGAATATTTGGAGAAGTGTCTTCCCCGAAATCTCATAGTTTGGGCATTTGGTTAACTTTCTATGAAATCTCTCCTATACTTCATGAAGTGGATCCCCATCCCTTTGTCTAAAGTTTATGATTTCATCTTTTGGGTGACACACCTTAGAGAAAGAGGAGTACTGATCATTCCATGAAGTGAGTGAAGTCATAAGGAGTGTGAGGAACCACAACAATGCTTCACCCATTAGTGAGAATGGAAAGAGTCAAAGCCAAAAGGACTCTTAAGTAATATGAGAAATGTTGAATAGTGTACACATATCTAAAAAATTCCTTAAGTGAACATATAGATCCTCATGAGCTTGACCCCCGTATATACCCTTCCTTTGCAACACATGAAGCATGATACTAGTCACATGAAATGTATTATTCCCATAGTGAGGTAGGATATGGGTTTCACTCGCATGACTCCCACCATTTAAGTGGTTTTATACATGAGTGGGTATATCAAGTGACTCCACAGGATTAGTGCCTTCCCTTATATTTTGTTGATGCTAGGATTACCTACAAAAGATTCAAAAACAACAAAGAAAATAAAGTACGCCACTTTGGATACTCCCAAGTAAGAATAACACCACACAAGAAAAATCTATATTTCACTCCCAGGCAACGATGCCATTTTGATAATGCTCAACTCACTTTCATGTTTTGAGGGGTGAGGCGGTCATTATCAAATAACCCAATTTGAATTTGGTGTCGAATATCAAAGAGCGAATTATAAACTTCAAACCCTATGGGTGCTCAAATTACTACAAGGTTATTCGAAATACCAACAAAATAAAACGTAAAAATAAAATGGGGGGACTTTGTTTGGAACTTTTTTGCAACAATCTTTAGCAAACACTTGGTAAATGATACTTTTGATTTGAACTCAAGATTTTAGGAGATCTTGGGATTATGTCTACCTAGAGGTAAAGCATGCGGGTTGATGTTAGTTCGACATAAATTTTAGTTGTTAACTAAAGGATATGCTAGGACTAAGGTCATTGTAGTCAATCTTTCAACAAAACCACACAGATTTCATCCATTGGCTCTTTCGAGCACCTAACAAGTGTGTAACTCGTAATCAGCCAAAACCTCAATCAAGCATCCCTATTTCTAGGATGATTCTCTTGAAATGATTTATCCTCCTAATACACTTATTTCTAAGATTGAAAAAGGTGGCAAACCATAGGCTTAATTGTCCACCATCGCATTGTCCCTCTATAAACTTTTTTCAACGATGTTATGAGATACCTCATATTCACCATTATCCCTCTTTCAAGGATGATAAAGGGTTTGTAGAGTTTAGGATTTTCACCCATCAAACCCATTTGGAGATTTAGAGTTTTCTCCCATCAGATTTCAACTAATAAGCTTAAGCAATGGTGGACTTCATACTCAACAACTAAAAATCATGCAAACACAGCAACACCTATACACAATTACATTTTAGTTCAACATATTCCCAAGACTAAATTACTTAGCTACTCGTGAAGAAAGTAAAGAGAAATATACCATGAGGATTATCCAAAACATACATTCTTCACAAAATCACTAAGAAATTAAGCCTCCAAGAGTAGTTATACACTTACCTAATTAGGGTTTCTAGCTTTGAATTCAAAGATATCTTATGAGGTAATAAATCCCCAAAGAAAGAAGGGTTTTTCTTATATATCATTGGGAATTCATCTATCCATGTTTACAAATCTGCCCTTGGGCATACTCTCGCTGAGCCGCGATCGCGCAAGCATGGCTACGACCACAGTTACGTATTCGCAGTTGCATTTTGCGATCGCATTAAGTTGACTATCTTGACTGACCACTACTGCGTCCTGAGGACCTTAGTCGTGATAACTAAGGCAGAAATGATCCAGGTCCTCAACTACACTCTTCTTTGCTCCCTTTTTATCATTTTAAGATTCATTCTACATCTTTTCCCATTCTCAACTATATACCTACAAATTGTGGATATTTCTGTATTAAATAACAATTATGTCTCATTTAACTTTAAAAACATAGTAGTGCACATAAATAGTTAGTGCGGATGAGTGGTAAAATCACCACTCATCACTTTTGTGCATGGGTGGGCATTTTTGTCTGTGTTTTTTGATTTGTGTAGTGTCATATAGGAATATGTGTCCATTTGAGTATGGAAAATGGAGATTTATGTGTGTATATGTTACTCTATATGTGTATGTGTTGTATTATTTTATTTTGTGTTTTTAAGAGAATAAAATAAAATCTGTGTTTTTATTTGTGAGAAAGAAAAATATGTGTATTTTTTGTGTATTTTAGAGAAAGGAAAAGGAAGACCAATTTGTATGTGGGTATTTGAGAGAAAAGATGAATAAAGATGGATCTCCACCTTCTTCCACTTTCTCCATATTTATAATAAATATTGGCAACCTTTATTACCCAAAGGATAAAAGAGTGTTCCTACTTTTCTTAATAGAACACCCTTTGGTCCTTAGGGTATTGACCAAAGGATTTTTCATCCTTTTGACCAACAGACAGTTATTATTCAAAGGATGGTGTCATTGAGTTTTTATTGTTAGATGTGATAAGATATTATTGTGTGGTCATTATTGGATGTGACAAGACACCAATTATTGTACTGTGTATTGAAATAATTGATCTGACTCAGCTTTTGCAGGTTGTAATAAATGTAAAAAATATAGGTATTGATATGTAATTACAAAAAAATGTATAGAAAACTAAAAATATAATTATTTTGAAAATATTATTAAATATGATGTCGTGTCGTGTACGTGTGCAGATGATTGCAAAATATTAAAAATGATAATGAATTGATAAAAATTCTAATATAAGGAGAATTATTAATAAATCATGAAAAATAATAATACGACAATAAATTGATAAAAATCCTAAAGTAAGGATAATTATCAATAATTTGTCAGCAATTGTAAAAAAAAATATGGAAATTGTATTTTGTACCCTTTAACGGTCAGGAAGCTTGAAGACATTAATTTTAAGAGTGGAGAGCTAAAATTGGGTGTCAACAGTTGCCCCTATTCATTTGAGGGTGATGTAGAAGTCTTTAAATGAAAACGTTGATGTGTAGCTAACTTTGCTCGATAAAAGATGATTTTTTATGATAATTTAACCAAACTCTAATTTAGAGTTGCCTACATACCTCGAGTTGTATGAGGATCAGTCGGGTGTAGTTCAAGAGAATAGGCAGATTGCTTCATGCCTTGTTATTAGGGGTGACTGATCACGTGGAATGATTATTGAGAGAAGGACTATTTAGGAAGAAAAGTTCTCACATGTTTCGATGCTTCTTTTGGAAATTACCCAGTATCAGGCTGTGAGATGTTGTAGATGTAAGATTGTTTACTTTTTGGGGAGAAAGAATGATTATGTGGTTGTGATCAACGAACACTGAATAGAGCTTCTTACATATCTCGAGTGTCACGAGAATCAAGTCAATGCAGTTCGAATGAGAAAATAGGGAAATTTTTTAGGCGGTCCTTAAAATTTGCACTAGTGCAAAAAAATATTTTATTATTTTAGAATTGTATTTTTGTTGAAAAGATGCATAATATATCAGATTATTTATGGGGACTTGGGGATAAATGCCACCTCTGATTGTCTATGAAGACTGATGTGATGAATAAAAGACATCTTTAATTGTCTACGTAGACTATGTAATGAATGAAATATGTCTTTAATTGTCTACGAAGACTTATGTTGATGAATGAAATATGTCTCCGATTGTTTATGAAAACTGATGTTGATTATGAAAGATATCTTCGATTGTCCATAAAGATTTGATGCAGGACATCTCCAATTATCTATAGAGACTGATGTTGAATGATGATATCTTCGATTATATACGAAGACTTTATAACATCTCTAATTATCTATGGGGATAGATGTTAATTTTCGTCTCCGATTGTCTATGGAGACTATGATGAATGATGATGTATTCGATCGTATATGAAGACTTAATGCATGACAACTCCAATTATCTACGGAGGCTGTTGTGGATTGTCGTCTCCGATTGTCAATAGAGACTGTGATGAATGATGATGTCTTCAATTTTCTATGAAGATTTGATGCATGACGTCTTTAATTGTCTATGAAGATTGATGTTGAATTATGATTCCTTTGATTGTATACGAAAACTTGATAACATCTCTAATTATCTATGGGGATGGTGTTGATTGTCATCTCCGATTATCTACGAAGACTGTGCTGAATATTGATGCCGTCTATTGTCTATGAAGACTTGATGCATGACATCTCTATTTATCTATGGAGACGGATATTGTTTGTCTATAGAGACTATGATGAATGATGATGTCTTTGATTATCTACGAAGACTTGATGCATGACATCTTCAATTGTATATAAAGACTGATGTTAATTGTCATCTCTGATTATATACGAAGATTAAATGAATGATGATGTCTTTGATGGTCTACAAAGACTTGATGTATGACGTCTCTAATTGCCTATGGAGATGGATGTTGATTGTTGACTAGTGAGGTGATTGAATTCTAATGGACTCTCGATTGGTGAAATAGCTGGAAGGCAATAGCCTCTCGATTGGCGGGGTTGTTGAAATCAAAGAGCTTTTGATTGGAAAAGCAATTGAAAGATAGTAGCCTCTCGACTGGTAGGGCTATTGAAATAAAGAAGCTCTCGAATGGCGGAGTAATTGAAAGATAGTAGACTCTCTCCTGGTGGGGCTATGGAAATGTAAAAGCCTCTCAATTGGCGGGGCTTTGGAAGGTAATAGCCTCTCGACTAGTGGGGCTATGAAAGTGTAAAACCCTCTTAACTGGTGGGGCTTTGAAAGGTAATAGCCTCCTGACTGGCGAGGCTATGGAAATTTGTAAAAGTCTCTCGACTCGCGAGGTTTTGAAAGGTAATAGCCTCTCGACTAGCGGAGCTATGAAATTTAAAAGCCTTTCGAATGGCAGGGCTTCTAAAAAGTGATAGCCTGTCGACTGGCGGGGGGTATAGAAATGTAAAATCCTCTTGACTGGAGGGATTTGAAACGTAATAGCCTCTCGATTGGCGGGTCTATGAAAATGTAAAAGTCTCTCGACTGGTGAGGTTTTTGAAGGTAATAGACCCTCGACTGGCGGGGCTACAAAAATGTAAAAGCTCTGAGAACACCTGATAGAAAAGCAAAATATCTGTGTTTGAATGCAGTAGCTTTGAAAAGAAAGTTCAATTATATGTATTTGGAGGGGTGCGTCTTGCATGTAAAGTGTAATGCATATATGTGAAGGCATGTGTTTGAATGAAAAAGTCAACTGCCCCCATTTGGAGGAGGGCGCCTTGAATGAAAAAATATAATGCACGTATTTGAAGGTAAATTTTAAGAGAAAGAAAGAAAGAAAATTATTTTGTATTTTAATTGCAAAATGTTGAAAAGTAAAAAAATGTTTAAAATTACTTTGTATTTTTTGTAAGAAATGTGGAAAGGTAAAAATGCAAAAGATTGTTTTGTATTTTCTTTGTAAGAATTCAGAAAGGTGAAAATACAGAAGATTGTTTTGTAAGAACGACAAAAAATTATTTTATATTTTCTTTGTAAGAATATAGAAAGGTGAAAATACAGAAGATTGTTTTGTATTTTCTTTGTAAGAATGCAGAAAATTATTTTGTATTTTCTTTATAAGAATGTTGAAAGGTGAAAATATAGAAAGTTGTTTTGTGTTTTCTTTGTAAGAAATGCTGAAAGATAAAGTGAAAAAATTGTTTTTATTTTCTTTGTGAGGAATGTTGAAAGATGAGAAATATATAATCGTTTCTTGACTATGGTTGGTACCAACAATTAGTAGTGTGTATAAAAATTTACCCATCTATTTCCAAGATAATCGAGATTGAATTTAGGGTAACTCCTATAGTTTTGAGTGGTACCTCAGCCAAACCTAAGTATCAACAAGATTCGTTCGTCCTGCTTCAAGCAAAGACTTTGAATTGTGCCTATTCTCATGTTTCAAGTGCCTTTTCCATAAAAAGTGTCTCGTTTTCAAATCTATTTGAGTATTTTTCTTTTGAATGTAGAGACGTCCAAAGATATACACTCACACTCAGAAAGAAGTTCAGTGTATGCAATTGTGATACCATAGGCTTGGCCTTCATGTAAGTATTCACTAATCTGAGGACACTTAGAATAGGATCTTGTAGGACTTGTTATCAGCTTATAATGTAGGGTTGGGGTTGGGTAGGATGATAGTTGGTATGAAAGTGACTAATTCCTCGATGAGCATTGCACTATATCTATGCTTTTGACCTTTGTTGTATTTTGACGTTCGATTTTCTTTATTGTGATTCTTTGCCCCTTGTTTGTATTTTTTTCGACTTCGTTTGAATCTTGTGCTGGAGTTTCCCCCCTCATTTTTGATAAATGTCTTTTTTTCCCTCTTTTTTTATGATGATTCTCCATCTTTGTTGGAGTTATCTCTTTTTTATGGGGCATTTTTACTCCTTCTTTGAAGTCGTCTTTCATTTTTGTTCTTCTAGGGATACATATCCTTTGCCTTTAACAGCTTTGATCTTGAATCTTTATTTGTAATCTGCACGTATGTAGTGCACTCAAAGAGGTGGGCTAAGAGAGGGATAGTGCGTGTAAGCACTCAAAAGGTATATGCTTAGATGTGGTTATCCAAAGAAAAGGTTTTGGCTCGAAGGGGGAATTGATAGGGATTAATGTTATTTGGTGGGATGTGGCAGGCACAATCGGGTCAAAGAAAGCCTACAATCCTTTCCCAAAATAAGTATAACTCAGAATTTTGCCTCAACGGACATTCATGCCAAGTTCTAGATCAATAATACCATGCAATGAACTAATCAAAAGCTCACCACACAATGCACTTGAAACAATGAGGTTGACTTCATTGTTGTCTTAGATGTATGCAAAAGAATTGTTTTTCAAGTTTCAGTCAGGTTTGACTAAGAGGTACCAAAAGAATATATGGTTTACCATAAAGTTAGTCCTCTCCATCATACCACTTTGTTCTTTCTCATACACACTACGAACTGTGTTGGTACTAACTAAGTCAAAGTTTTGATTTTTTTATTTATTTAGAAAAAAGAATGTGACTGAACCCAAATGAAGGTTGCCTTCATATCTTGTGAAAACAAGAATCAAGTCTGCGTAGTTCAGGGAAATTTGTAAATTTATAAATTTGTATGTAGCATGTATGAATGTAAAAAGTGGTGGTCATCCTTAAAAATAATGTGAAAGATAATCAGGAAGAAATTGTTTGTAGCATCAAAATTATCTCGATCAAATGATCGAGAGGACGGATGTCAAGCGTGGGGAGGATTTTGAAACCACTTCAATATGTCGACAAGATTGGGAATGCCAGATGTTGAAGAAGTTATGATCTTATTTCACCCCAGTTGACGGGATTGTTTTGAATGAAAGAATATTGAACCCTTGCTTTAAAAGTAGGGATCGATACGCCATAAATGTAATGGCTTACGACGTTCAAAAAAGAAGCTAGATGTTCTCGAACCGCAATTGGGGGAGGATTTGGAGGTAAGCTGAATAGGTGCTGATGTTATTTGAGATTTGAATTTTAAGGAGTTACTTATTTACGCTTTTTGAAGACTTTTGGAGAGCGTCTTTGATCTGTTACAAAAAATTGCCCCATTTTGAATATCAGAGAAATATTCTGAAACAGTGAAGATACAAAACCCTAATCCAGGGCTGCCTACGTATCTTGTCAAGACAAGAATCAGGTCAAAATGTAGTTCAAATTATCTATGAGTTTGTACATAGTGTGATCTATTTCTAGAATAGGAATTTTCCTAAATAATTGAGAGTAGGACTGAATAACTACGAAAAGGCACACTAACCTAAATACATCGATTCTGAAACAAAGAAATCTAAAGAAGGTTCGGAGGAGTGCAGTAAACCCCTTGCATGTTCAGTGTGTGAATTGTGTACGACCAAAGACACAATGAAATTGTTATTTATGATTAAATAAAGTAAAGAATAATGTGTAACAGTTTTTACAATATAGAGATACAATGTGTTAAATAGGTAATGAATAAAAGAATCGATAAGACAACAAAATTAATTTGCACAAATAATGTAAATAATTCATGAACAAATCTACACAATTTGCAATGTGAAACAAATAAAGAATCAAAGAATTAATATATATGCAAAAAATGTAAAAATACCTCTCTCAATTAAAAAATTGAGTCCATCATGGTTAGAACCTTCGGTTAATCCCAAGCAGAGTCGCCAGTCTGTCATGCCCTATTTTATCAAGTTCAAATAAAACATGACTTATGGACTCTAAAAGAATTAACATTTTGTACAGAGTTGCCACCTAATTTTTAAGTAAATTTATTTATTTATTAATACGTATGATTACTGTTTTAGTCTGCGAAAATCAATTGAGATTCTAGATAAGGGTTCAAATTATCCCAAAGGAAAGGGTGTTAACACCTAATTTTTGCCTTCCACGACTAAATTTAATCCTAAGTTTCTTCAATTTTTTATAAAATTGAAATATTTATTTCACCCGAATAAAAATTTTCAAAATATATTTTGTACGTAATTTTGTCATTTTAAGTAGCGATTATATATTTTCGTGTTCAGTTATACGAGATTATATAATTTGACTACTTAAATATTTATTCTATGGAATGTTGGATTTTAATTAGGGATTATTTTGAAAATAAATATAGTAATTAAAATTTTAATTTTAATATAATTTATTATCAAAATAATTTATTTGAACAAATATGCATTTGATTCTATTAAATCAAGAAGCTCAGGATTAAAAGAAGTATTAATTCGTATCGAATTTCACTTTAATTTAACCAATCTATTGGATTTGACCATAATTGAAATTAAATCGGCCATAATTGCAATGTAATCCGTCAATTGATTTTTAATTTCTTCAAAATTAATGAATATGCCTAAATTTTAAATCCCAATTGGGCTTATATTTTAAATAACCCCAAAATTTCCAAAAACTTTCATAACTTCTACCCAATTTTCACCAAAAAATAATTTCAAATTATACTACATTGTACTATTTCCCCCCAACTTTGTCGTTTCTCAATTTTAAAATTCAAAATTTGTACTACATTGTACAATTTTTCCCCACATTATCTTCCACCTCACCTTATTTTTAATTTTTAAATTTCGAAAATACCCCTAAATGGCTTTTCTCCCACATTGGTGGATGACAAGAAATAAATCCTTATCATTTCCTATAAATACTTTTCTCCCATATTGATGGAGGAGAGAAAAAAAAAACTCCATTCTCTCCTATAAATACTACCACTACTTTGGTAGAAAAGGGGATGGAAAATTAAAAAAAAAAAAAACAAGAGGCTAGAAAGGTGAAAAAAATTATTTTGAGCAAAATAGTTATTTTTATTAGTAAAAATTTTTATTTTATAGAGTTGATCGGCTAATCAAAATTTTTGAATTGCCAGTGACGTTTTTCGATGGTGGTTGATTCCTACGAAGCTTGTAGTCTCGTTTTGCTACCCCCAAAAAGGTAAACACACCTTCTTTTTTTTTTTAGTTTTATTATCATTTCTTCTTCATATTTTTATTCTTCATAGTTCGTAGTTATAATTCTGTTTGCTGGGATTGTTTGTTGTAGATGGCCTTGATGGCTATAGGACGTTGTGGTATCAATATTTTAATTATTTTCATGTTCATGATATAAAAATGAGCTAGCAATAGTTGTACGCGCCTTTTTTGACTTTATTCTTTAATTATTATAGATAAAGTTTCAGTCTTTGCTTAAAAGATGTACTTATGCTTTGTTTAAACTCATTGTTAGTGGATTGTTTATTTTTAGCATGTAAAGTTATTTTTTATGTTGAAAAAATACTAAATATTGATTGTTTCTCCTTTTCACCTTATTCTTTGATTATTTTGGATAAAGTTTAGATCTTTGCTTGAAAAACATACTCATGTCTTGTTTAAACTCATTGTAGGTGGATATGTTTGTTTTTAGCATGTAAAGTTTTTTTCCTTATGTTGAATAGAATAGTTAATATTGATTGTTTTGGCTTTTGACCTTATTCTTCGATTATTTTGGATAAAATTTAGATCTTTGCTTGAAAAATATACTTATGTCTTGTTTAAACTCATTGTTGGTAGATATGTTTGTTTTTAGCATGTAAAGTTATTTCCTTTATGTTGAGAAAAATAGTTAATATTGATTGTTTTGCCTTTTGACTTTATTCTTTTATTGTTATGTATAAAGTTTTGATCTTTGCTCAAAAGACGAACTCTTGTCTTGTTTAAATTCATTATTGGCGTATATGTTTGTTTTAGCATGTAAAGTTATTTCTTTTACGTTGGAAAAATAATTATTATTGCTTGTTTCACCTTAATAAAAATAGTAATTAGTTAAGTCAAGAATTTTTCATTTGTTTGCTACTTATTTTAATGGATTTCAAAATACTCATATAAGAGATGAAGTGCTAGCTTTATTTTCCATCCAAGATGTTTATTCCTCTTTTGTTCGCATGTTGTCTTATCAAAATGATGAGAAAGTTCTGATGTTTGTGGCTAGATAGAATTATTTGGATTTTTTTACTCATGCATAGTATGATTGTTGAACGATATTTCACTTTAGAGATACTAAACTTTTATTCTTATTTTCTTACTCCGGATTGTTATATGTGCTCTTTGTGTGTGTAAAGACTTGATTCATGTCTCTCTTTTATTCATAATATCAAAAGAGAATCAACGATGTCTTAGGAATATAAACCATAGGTCTTTACACGTTTTTCCATGAAATATTGGTTGTAATTTAGATGTATGAATTTTCGTTAATGTCGCCTTAATTGAAATTTAAAGATTCTCTTTCTTGAAAAGTTAACCTTTAATTTCTTTTGTTATAAGGATTAGTGTCTATATTTGTTCAATTTTAGAAGCCATGAGTATTTTTCTTGTTGCTCATCCCTTTACTTTCTCAAGCTTATGTTGTTTGCTTCTCGCATTAATTCATCGAATATGACTTTCTTCCTTTTACCTTTATTCATTCTTAATATAAACATAAGTCATGAGGCATGTAAGTGGGTCTCCTTGCTTTGCATTTTATCTGTTGACTCTCATTCTTGTTATACGTGTGCAAGTGTGCTGATTATTGTCATTCAAAAATTGGTTCTTGATATTTTATTTTGCTTTGTAATATGTCACTTTTATGCCTTGAACGTATATTAATTTTTTATCTTTTCTTTGGATGCAAAAAATGTCTCGAGTCCAAATGGACTCCTCTTCTCTTGCATTTTTTAATGGTCCAATGAAGTCCACCTCTTCGAGTCAAGTTTGAACTTTAAACCTAAGGCCGACTACATGGCGTGCGGGTGCTAGAAGATAGATGAAGAAGGAAAGTGGGTCAAAAACCATTGATGAGGTCGCTAAGAGACTTGAAAAGTCTCAGTTTTGATTATTGTCTTTATGTTATTTATTCATTTATTTGGGGCTCGAAGCCAAAGTTGTAATTTAATACAGGTGAAGCGGATTTTGGGCCTCAAAGGTCCGAAAACTAGCTTAGGACAAGTTGTGGGCTGAAAGCCCAATGTTTAGATTAGGACAGGTGATGAGGAACCGAAAGCCCAAATTAGATTAGGACAAGTTTATTGATTTGGGCTCAATGGCCTGAGTCTTTTATTTTCACCCCTTCTCCTTTTACATGCTTTGTTATCAGTTTGTTTAGACTTAGTTAAAATCCCTACTAAGTCGTCCAAATCTATTTTACACAAGTTTTTTCCTAAAATCAATTACTTTTCTACAATCAATCTTGCCTTTTGAAGTTAGTCAAAATATATTTTCAAACAGTCCGGATAACTGCAAGTTAGCGGATACTCTTAGTGCCTTAAAAACCTTCCAAGAGTATTAATAGGAACCGACCTTCCAAGAGTATTAATAGGAACCGCTTACTCAGAATTTTCAAATTTAAACGATTCTTCTGTTTTGGATCGTTTAAAGTATCGTATAAAGGTTTTCTTAATTCCTTTTCAAATAAATTAAGTGGTAACTCTTAAAAGTCAAAATTTCCGTAAAACAAAGGGTTTAGGCACTCTTCAAGATCCACAAATGTGGAACCCGGCTAGAATAAATTTATCAATGAGGGAAGAGATAAAAAATGATTCTTTGAAAGATATTAATATTAAAAAATAATGTGAAAAGATATTAAGTATATGGATAAAGATTATTGGTATGAAAATATATAAAAATGTATAAATTACATACGAAAAGAAAAGTATTTTGTGACGTGTGAAAAAAGTGTATTTTATGTACTATAAAAAGAAAAAGCATTTTGCAAATAATACTATCTACTTGACCAAATTTATGGAGATAAAAATAAAAATTTTATTTGAGAAGAAAATTATACAATGTTTATTATGTAAATATGTGAATTAAATGATTAATTTAACTTGTTTATGTGAGCGACCTAAGTTTGCCTAAACAATTGTTTAATGAATATGTAAGTAAAAATATCCCCGACTGACAACCCAAAAAGTAAAGTTTTCACTATGTATAATGTATACAATTATAAAGAAAAATACAAAAACAACATACCTAGTGTATTCCCACCTAGTGGGGTCTGGGAGGATAGAGTGTACGCAGACCATACCACTACCTCAAGAGAAGTAGAGAGGCTATTTCCGATAAACCCCCGGCTTAGGACCAATAATAGTATAACAAATACAAAAGGTAAGAGGATACAAACTAGTATCGTACACAAAACAAACTGACAGTATAACAAACACAAAAGATAAGTGCATAATAAACTAGTACGGGATGCAAAAAAGCCAACACCACTAGCCCCAAAAACTACAGCCCCAACACTACGAACCAGAAACTCCAGACCCAAATGAGCACTCCCCTATTACTACCGCCACGCTCCCGCCCCTAACCCTCTACCCTAATCCGCATCCTCCACACCTTCCTATCAAGGGTCATGTCATCTGTAAGCTGTAATTGCGCCATATCATTCCTAATCACCTCCCTCCAATATTTCTTCAGTCTACGTCTAGCCCACCTAAAACCATTCATAGCTAGAGTCTCACACCTCCGCACTGGAGCATTAGGGCCCCTCCTCATCACATGCCCGAACTAATGTAGCCTCACTTCTCGAAACTTATCCTCCACTGAGGCAACTCTCACCTTCTCCCGAATAATCCCATTCCTCACCCTATCTTTCCTGGTATGTCCACACATCCATCACAACATTTGCATCTCCGCCACCTTCACCTTTTGGATGTGGGAGTTCCTAACTGGCGAACACTCCGCTCCATATAACATAGCCGTCCAGACTACCACTCTGTAGAACTTACCTTTAAGCTTCGTGGGCACCTTCTTATCACAAAGGACTCCCGAAGAGAGCCTCCACTTCAACCACCCTGCCCCAATACGATATGTGACATCCTTGTCAATCCCACCATTCCCCTGAATTATAGACCCCAGATACTTGAAACTCTCCCTCTTCTGGATGGCCTAAGATTCTAGATTCACAATCGCTCCATCTTCTTGTGACATATCACTGAACTTACACTCCAAGTACTCTGTCTTGGTTCTACTTTACCAAAAACCTTAGACTCAACCGTCTGTCTCCAAATCTCCAACTTATCATTAACTCCTCCCCGATTCTCATCGATCAAAACCACATCATCTATAAATAACATACACCAAGGAACCTACCCTTGAATATGCCGCGTCAAAACATCCATCACCAAGGCAAATAGAAACGGGCTAAGATTCAATTGCAAATAGAAACGGGCTAAGATTCAATCCCTGGTGCAACCCTATCAAAATAGTGAGGTGCTCCGAATCTCCACCTACCATCCTCAAATGAGTTTTCACACCATCATACATATCCTGAATCGACCTAGTGTACGCCACGGGCACCCCTCTAGCCTTCAAGCACCTCCACAGGATCTCCCTGGGAATTCTGTCATATGTCTTCTCTAGATCAATAAACACCATGTGCAAGTCCTTCTTCCTCTCTCAAAACTATTCCACTAATCTCCTCACAAGGTGAATGGTCTCAGTGGTCGAGCGACCAGGTATGAAACCAAACTGATTCTCAGAGATCATCACGATCCTCTTCATCCTCAACTCTACCACCCTTTCCTAAACCTTTATAGTATGACTCAACAACTTAATACCTCTATTGTTGTAACAACTCTGAATGTCTCCCTTATTCTTATACACTGGAATCATCATGCTCCACCTCCATGCTTTAGGCATCTTAGCACTTCTAAAAATAATGTTAAACAACCTTGTCAACTACTCCAGATCTTCCCGCTAGTGCTCTTCCAAAAATCTATTGGAATCTCATCTGGCCTACAACCAGATAATCAGCAAAGGTGCTACAAAACAGGAATCACAACAATAATAGTACAGAGCATTACTAGTAGTAACCCCTAAAAATAAAGAAAGCGATACACAACTAGAAAAAATGGATCGAGTGCACCTGATCAAAGCTAGGTTGTGTCTGTATACTTGGTTGAGTAGCTGGATTCCAGTAATTTGCGGTAGAAATTGGTTGTATAATAGTGTCACCGAAATAGTATCGTCGGAATAGTGTTCCTGTCACCAAATTTCAAAGAACTTTGCATTCTTCTTCTTTGAGATGATGATGATGGTGCCTATCTTCTTCTTGTTGTTGTTCTTGGAAGAACAAAATACTATTACAGAAGCAGTTCTTTTCTATCAACTAGTTCTCTAAATGATAAGATTCTTGAGTCAGCTAGGGTTACACAATCTGGAACCTAGATGAATGAACGAATGAGTAAACGATATAGATGTAATAAAGCAGGTGATTGAAACCAAAAATGAAGAGTAGAATTGAAACTACAATTGGTTCAACTATGGCAGTGATTAGTCCTGATGCAATTCAGTGTGAAAGCATTAGATTCCTAATAATAAAACCACTAGATAAAAATGTGAGAATCAATTATAAATAAAAATACAAAAATAAAATTTTCCTTTGAATGCCATTTTCCGGCAAGTATTCCCGAGAACTTGTACAAACACATTATAAGAAAGAAAAATAAATTAAAATTATTTGTGCATATATGTCTATAAATATACATAAAAATAGAATTATTTAGTTAAAGTGTGGGCTCGGATTGAATTTTAGATATGCCATGGCTACGAAATGATTGCTTGATTTATCGGTCATCCTAAATCGCCATACCAAGATACGAATCGTAAAATCCTTTGTGTTGTGGTGATATTACAAGGATTTCATCATCGCCCATTATTTATTTTTTGTTACGTATTTATATACGTAATATCCGTCATTTTATTTTTGGAGGCCTCAAAAATCAACGAAAATCTTTTCATTGACCAAGTATTTATTTTGATATAAAAATAGATAAACTAGAGAAATAAAAATCCGCCTTTTGTAATGGGGTGGTATTGAAAATCCGACAGAGAGATATTGTCATCGGCCAAGTGTTGGATCTTGATATAAAATAATAAATTTGAGAAAGTAAAGTCTTGCTTTTATAATGGGATGACCTCAAATATCCGATTGAAAGATAATATCATTGGCCATGTATTTATTTTGACATAAGTAAATAATTCTGAGAAAGAAAAATCCATATTTTGTAATGGAGTGGCCTAAAATATCCGACAAAGAGATAGTATCATCAGCCATGTATTAGTATTATTCATTATCAGTATAATAAATGATGAAGCAAACACCCAAAACAGTCCAAAATCGGCCAATCAATTAGCTAAGCAAAACAAGCACCGAATTGAATTTTTTGAGTTAAAAAATCGACCTTAAATCAGCGGAACAGTCCAAAAAAATAGCAACAAAATATGTCTGTTGTAATACTTCGTACTTCTACCTAGCTTAAAATCATCCCAAAAATGTTAAAGACTTACTTTAAAAGATGAATATACTTTTATACATGTGGTATTTTCAAGATTTTCACTTTTTTTACATGTGGGGAATTGAGTAAGCTTTCCGTCGATACCAAATTTGCCTAAATTCGATACCCGGGCGAAGAGTTAGAGCCATTTTAGTAAAGCAGTATGCCAATTAAGCCATCAACGCATTACGGAGCCAGCCAAAATGGCAATCGTCAAAATCCAATGAGCCTCTGCAATTATGGTGTGTCATACCAAGGCCCAAATTTAGAGTTGTCAAATTCCAGTGACACGACGCGATAGCGCCGCGTCGCGCCAGGGGTCCAAGTTAGGAAAATTTTCACAGAATTAAAATACGCGTTCAAGGGTTAAAATGGTCAATTTCTCACCCCTATATTAATCTAATAACATGTGATTCAGTCATATTTCACCCTAATTATAGTGTTTCTCTCGGGTTTTTCTCAATAACAAGCTAGGGTTTTCAATTGGAAATTCAAATTCAATACTCAAACTCAAAAATCTCTCTGTCAATCTCCGTAGAATCAAGAAATAGTGGTCATTCATGGATTCCTTTCATCCATGAAGCCCAAAAATCAAGTTTTAAATCTTGTATTGTGAATATTTTATTGTGGGCTGATTATGCTCATGTGATTATAGTTGTATGATCCCCAAGTTGAAATCTTTATATGTTGTTCATGAACCTATGCTAGTATACGGTTTGAAACATGCGAAATTAAGTTGAAATATGGAGTTTTTTTATACTAATTTTATGATCATGCCTATGCCCTAAGTCATGCATCCAGGTGTTTGAGAAAATGCCTAAGAGAATAGAAATTATGCATTATAGCTGAATTGTGACCCAAGTGATAAATGCATGCTTTACCCAATGACCAGGAATGAATTCCATGATATTGTATGCATTATGAATGGTTGAGGAAATGTCCATAAGATTAGGTTGATGAAAGTATGACATGTTTATATGTTATTCCATTCATATACAAGACTATGATAACCACGTGCTTCATGAAATTCCCCAATTAATGTATTATGAATTGTTCATATTGGTCATGTGTTCAAGAAGTGTCCTGTACAATCAGTTTTATTTTATCGAGTCCTAGGGGTACTTGATCCCAATAATTTAGTTGTATGCCTAGAGCTAGTGTCAGTTTTCACGATACTCTCAGTCAAGCCAAGATCAGTAGAATTCAGTCAGTCATGTAACTCAGGAAAACTCACTATCAGTCCAGTCTTACTCAGTAATCTTAGTAATCTCAGTAACCTCAGTCAGTTATCAGATTTTAGTAGCATTCTGCCAGTCAACGAACTCAGTGAACTCAGTTTAGCTTTGATAAAAAATACCATTAGTATCAGTTCCGTGTCTATTCAGTTGGGAGTAGGATTCAGCAACGAGTAAACCCAAGGATGGGGACTCACCTGTTATTCAGTGGAGGGTGTGATCCTTAGAAGTAATCCTTGTGTTCCATAACTATGTAGCCAGCATAGGTTGACATGCACCCTACGCATTTAGGGATTTATACATCTCGTTTGGGTTACCTACTAGGAGGGGTTGACGAAAGAGCTTCCTGTCAGAGAGGGTATACTCACAGCTTATCTTAACCTGTGGTATGGTACTGATACCCTTCCAGATGGGGTTACAGGTTGGACCCCACTAGTTCAGTTTTGAGGAATGTTGGTTAGATGATACCTCCCACAGTCTCAGTTTCATATCCAGTCTCAGGAATAGAACTCAGATAGTTCTACAAAATTTAGGATTGTCAGATACAATCAACTTAGTACAGTACGAAACTCAGCTAGTTCCATCAGTATTAGGACTGTCAGATATAGTCACTCATGTTATCAGTACTCATACTCGGTAATCATGTTATCACAAACTTAGTTTATAGTCTATTAATTATACGAAACCCATGTTATGAATATTCTGTTTTAGGATTGTCAGATACAGTCAATAAAACTAGTTCTTCATAATCAGAACTGTTAGAAACAGTCATTCCTTTATCTATAATATGACTTCAGTTCCTCAGTACTTAATAGAATTAGTCATTCAGTATCCCTATATCAATACTCAGATATTAGTAAATCCACATTATCAAAATTCATGAGTTAGCGTTAGCATGATCTCAGTCAAAGTTACATATTCATGCATGTATTCTCATGTTCATGTTATACAGTCAGTTATTATTGTTCATGCATAAGAACCATTGCATTTAGCCTACCTCACTTACGTACCAGTATATTCAATCATACTAATGCATTTACGCTATGGTGTTTTATACCATAGGTTTAGAAGTACGAGCTTCCAAGTATCCTTAGTAGATCAGACGTTCATCAACCAGACTAATATAGAGTCCTAATCATTCGAGAATAACATCATTATTTTATTACTCTATTATTTTAGTAGTTCGGAGTTACATAGGGACTTTTCCTATCAACTCCATAGTTTTCAGATATTTTAGAGGCTTTCACACTACAACATGTTTTCAGACAGTTTATTTTAGTTTTGGGTATTGTGATACCCCATTACAGACATTGTTTTATATTCAGTGTTAGTTCGGTTTTGAACCTTATGGCCTTTCAGCTTATATTCTGCATATTTATAGTATATTATTTAGTGCTCAGTTACAGATATCAGTCATGGATTAGCTTGTAGTTCTTTGGGGTCATGAGCACCGTGTAACGTTTTGGGTACCAGATTCGAGGCGTTACAAACTTGGTATTAGAGCCTAAGGTTCAATAGTGTCCTAGGAAGTCTAAAAGCTGTATCTAGTAGGATCTTGTACATAGGCGTATTGTACACCACACTTATGTGCAGGAGGCTATGAGAAGTTTTAGGAATAGTTTCCCTTCATTCAGTATTCATGTCGCTCCAGTGAGCATAATCTCAAAGTTTTCTCTTAGTCTAATCCATTCTCCTTTTCATTTATAGAATATGCCTCCCAAATGGACTAACAAAACAAGAATAAGGAATCAGTCAGCACCTCAGCTCGTCTAGGCAGATCCTCTGGATGAGCATGTCTCTCATGCAGAATTTAGGATTGTATTCACTACTTTAGCCAATTCAGTCACAGCTCAGAATGGATGGCCATTTGTTGTTCCGGCCAACCCAGTGGCCAATTCTGCTACATCCAGGATTTGGGACTTCATCCAAATGAATCATCTACTATTCTCAGGTTCTAAGTCTGAAGAGGACCCGCAAGAGTTCCTTTATCAAGTTCAAAAAGTTACATACATCATGGGAGTGACTTCCAGTAAGAGTGCAGAGTTAGCCGCTTATCAGCTATAAGATATAACCTATACGTGGTTTAAATAGTAAAAGGTAGACAGGGGCACAAATGTAGAGCCCATAGGATGGGAAGAGTTCGCTACAACTTTCTTAGATAGATTCTTTCCCCATAGCAGAAAAAACCAAAGTGTTAGAATTCATAAACCTCAGATAAGGTAGCATGAGCATAAAATAATACTCCTTCAAGTTCACCTAGTTAGCCAGGTACGCTTCCCATGTAGTAGCAGACAGTAGATCCAAAATGAGTAAATTTGTGTCTGGTATATTAGGTAGAGTAGTTAAGAAGTGTAGAACTGCGATGTTGATTAAGCAGATGAACATATCTAGGCTTATGGTCTATGCTCAGTAGATTGAGAAGCAGAAACTTAAGAAGAAGGAGAGGGAAAACAAGAGAGCCAGGACTGGTAGTTATAGTTTTTCTCAACCAAGGTCACATGGTGGTAACCGTTCTCAGAACAGATAGAATTTTTTAGCTCGAGTTCCATCTTCAACTAGTGCACCAGCACCAAAGTTCAAAAATAACTATAAAGATGGGGCGCCAGGCTCCAAGCCCCAAGGTAGTTAGAGCAGGGTTTTTACTCATCTGCTTTATGAAGAATGTGGTAAGCATCATAAGGGTGTGTGTAGAGCTGGCAGTAATGTGTGTTTTGGATGTGGCGAGTCAGGTCACAAGGTCTGAGACTATCCTAAACCCAGTCTTAGAAGTCAGCACGATTGTCCTTCAGCTCAGTCCGGTCACCCGAATTAGCAGGGTGCCAATTCCAGCACTATCAGTGGGCAACACCCAAATAGACTCTATGCCCTTCAATCCTAACAGGATCAGGAAGGTCGTCCTGATGCAACCACTGGTATGTTACAGATCCTTCATTTATATGTTCACGCTTTTTCAGATTTAGGAGCTTCTTTTTATTTTATAACTCTTTGTATAGCAGTCAACTTTAAGGTCAGACTAAATATTAACAGGACCTTTTTCCAGTCTCTACCCCAGTGAGTCAGTCAAACACTGCCCGATAGAAATACAGTAATTATCTAATTATGATATCTCAGAAAGCTAGGCCTTCAGGTTCTAGTAGAAATGCCAGTATATTTATAAAATCAATAAGGGAAGATGATTCCCGGCCCTCTCCTAACTCAGTGCAAAGTTTTGTACTTCAACCATTGTGATAGTTACGCATGCTTTATGTTTCAGTCCCACGAATACAACTTATATCCATGCACTCTTCATAGAATAGAGTATATTTGAAGTTCCTCGTATGAGGAGTTTTGTCTTACTCAATGTTATGAATCATGTTCCATGAGTACAGAAACATCAGACTCAGGTCATGCATCTTATAACTCTTGCTCCACTCCTAGTGATCAGCCAAACTTAGATTATGTCACATATACCCTCAGTTTAGATCCGTCAGTGAATCCATAGTGTTAATATTCCATTTCGCAGGCCTCAATTACAGCATCAGTTCAGTAATTAATATTTAGTAAAGGACTCAGATAGTCCTACAGGACCATGGCTTTAAACTATCAGTTATTTATCCATCAGAATTCAGTGCTCCCATACCAATATAAACCTCAATTATCAGAAAATCAAAATTCAGTCCCATTTACAGTCTTATTTATGTTTACAGTCTTAATTATCGTCTTAGCTACAATCTTAGTCCCAGTCCTAGTTCAGCCTGATCAGAAACTTAGTTCACTTTCAGGATTACCCAACCATAGCATATAGCTATCAGTTACTGATATTAGTATTTTAGTACCTTAGTTTATAGAATGCTCCCGAATCACGTTAGATGCCTGGTCTTGTATTCCTAAGTCCAACTATACCAAACCAAGTGTAGTTCAGTTTTACACGTCTAATATTCAGCTATCCATCATTCAGTTAATCAAATAAATTAGTATAATTATGCATTCATGCTCAGTGCTCATGCCAATATTTTCAGTAGTCTCAGTCAGGTGAACAAGTTTGGACGATGTGGTTTCTATTTTTCCATCCAGTCGCACTATTCGGAGTCTCGTGAATGTGATTATTCCAAGATTGACCAACTAGGTAGTTTTGTGTTCAACTTGGTTCATGTATCATGCCTTAGTTTTAGATCCCAGATATTCAGTTAAGACCCAGCTCGTAGAGGCCATATGCATTGCTTCAGTTTACTCAGAAACCCAGCCAATTCAGTATTCTTCGAGGGACATAGTATCCTAAGGGAGAGATCCTCTATAACCCCCAAGCTATGAATTCCTAGATCCTCCAGCTTCTCTTCATGTAACAAATCTATTTTAGAGTAGTGGGTACCCATAGGTTAACCCTCTAGCTCCAATCTTGATCGTATGCCATGTATGCCAGGAACTCAGTTCAGATCATGATATTCAGCTCATGTATCACATTCCAGACCTATTTATGTTCTCATATTTTCGCTCATCCATATTTAGTTATTAATCTCAGGCTCAACCCAAGGTAATAGCTTTTCTTAAGCTTGTCCAGTTTCATGGTTAGATTTCAGTTACAAATGTGGTATTCAGTTCCATGCTCAATTTTCATTTCAAAATTAGTATCTTTACCCTTACATGTTCAGTTATGTATTCATGAGTTAGTTCAGTTATGTATTCATGCATCAGATATGCGTGATCCGCTTATCAGTACTCTCAGTCATGCAGTCATGCATCAGCTCAGTCATAAAATCACGCATCAGATATACATGCTCAGTATGAATCTCAGTAATATCAGTTAGGTAGTCATGTTTTAGTTGTTCATGTTTAGTATGTACTTCATCTTATCATCTCTCCTATTAAAATCAGTCTCATTCGATGATGAATGTTCCTAAGAGGGAGATATTGTAATACCCCATACTTCTACCTAGTTTAAAATCATCCCAAAAATGTTAAATACTTTCTTAAAAGGATGAATCCACTTTTATACATATGGTAATTTAAATATCTTCACTTTTTGTCATATGGAAAATTGAATAAGCTTTTTGTCAATACCAAATTCACCTAAATCCAATACCCGGGCGAAGAGTTAGAGCTATTTTAGTAAGGCAGTGTGCCACCTGAGCCGTCAACACATCGCGGAGCCAGCCAAAATGGCAATTGTCAAAATCTAGTGATCCTCCATGATTATGGCATGTCGCGCCAAGGCTAAAATTTAGAGTTGTCAAATTCCAGTGATACAACGTGATAGCGCCGCGTCGCACCAGGGGTCCAGATTGAGAAAATTTTTACAGAATTAAAATACGCATCCAAGGGTTAAAAGGATCAATTTCTCACCTCCTATATAAACCCAATAACATGTGATTCAGCCATATTTCACCCTAATTATTATGTTTCTCTCAAGTTTCTCTCAAGAACAAGCTAGGATTTTCACTTGGAAATTCAAATTCAATACTCAAACTCAAGAATCTCTCCATCAATCTCAGTAGAATCAAGAACTAAGGTATGAACAATGTTCATTCATGGACTTCTTTCATCTATGAAGCCCAAGAATCAAATTTTAAATCTTGTGTTGTGAATATTTTGTTGTGGGTTGATTATGCTCATATGATTATGGTTGTTTGATCCACAAGTTGGAATCGTTATATGTTGTTCATGAACCTATGCTAGTATGTGGTCTGAAACATGTGAAATTAAGTTGAAATATGGAGTTTTGTTCTATTAATTTGATGGTCATTCCTATGCCCTAAGTCATGTATCCTAGGTGTTTGAGAAAATACCAAAGAGAATAGAAATTATGCATTATAGCTTAATTGTGACCCAAGTGATAAATGCATGTTTTACCCTATGACCAAGAATGACTTCCATGATATTTTGTGCATTATGAATGATTGAGGGAATGTCCATGACATTAGGTTGATGAAAGTATGACATGATTATATGTTATTCCATTCAAGTATAAGACTATGATAACTATGTGCTTCATGAAATCCCTAAATTAATGTATTATGAATTGTTGATATTGGTCATGTGTACAAGAAGTGTCCTATAGTGTCAGTTTTGTGTTATCGAGTCCTGCGGGTACTTGTACCCAATAATTTAGTTGTGTGCCTAAAGCTAGTGTCAATTTTCATGATACTCTCAGTCAAGCCATGATGAGTAGAATTCAGTCAGTCATATGACTCAGGAAAACTCAGTATCAGTCTAGTCTTACTCAGTAATCTCAGTAACCACAGTCAGTTATCAGATTTCAGTAGCATTCTGTTAGTCAACGAAACTCAGTGAACTCAGTTTAGCTCCACTAAAATATACCATTAGTATCAGTTCAGTTCAGTGTCTATTTAGTTGGGAGTAGCATTCAACACCGAGTGAACGCAAGGATGGGGAGTCACCTATTATTTAATGGAGGGAGTGATCCTTAGAAGCAATATTTGTGTTCCAGAACTACGTAGACAAAGTAAGTTGAGATACACCCTACGCGTTTAGGGATTTATACATCTCGTTTGGGTTTCCTACCCGGAGGGGTTGACGGAAGAGCTCCCTTTCAGAGAGGGACCAGTTGGGGTTATAGGTTGGACCCTACTAGTTTAGTTTTGGGGCATATTGGTTAGATAATACCTCCCACAGTCTTAGTTCCAGATCCAATCTCAGGAATAGAACTCAGATGGTTCTACAAAATTTAGGACTGCCAGATACAGTCAACTCAGTACAGTATGAAACTCAGCTAGTTCTATCAGTATCAGGACTGTCAGATATAGTCACTCATGTTATCAGTACTCATACTTAGTAATCATGTTATCACAAACTCATTTTATAGTATATTAATTATACGAAACCCATGTTATCAATATTCAGTTTTAGGACTTTCAGATACAATCAATAAACCAGTTCTTCATAATCAGAATTGTTAAAAATAGTCATTCATTTATCTATAATATGACTTCATTTCTTCAGTACTCAATAGACTCAGTCATTTCAGATCCTAGTATCAGTACTCAAATATCAGTAAATCTATGTTATCAGAATTTATGAGTCAGCATTATCACAATCTCAATTATAGTTATGTATTCATGCATGTATTTTCACATTTATGTTATACAGTCAGTTATTATTTTTCATGCATATGAACCATTGCATTTAGCTTACCTCACTTACATACCAGTATATTCAATCATACTTATGTATTTGCACTATGGTGTTTTATACCATAGGTATAGAAGCATGAGCTTTCAAGCATCCTTAGTATATCATACGTTCAGCAGCCAGACTAATAGTGAGACCTCATCATTCAAAGATAACATGGTTATTCTATTACTTTATCATTTCAGTAGTTCGGAGTTAGTTGGGGACTTGTCCCATCAACTCCAAAGTTTTCAGACAATTTAGAGGCTTTCAGACTATAGCATGTTTTCATACAGTTTATTTCAATTTTGGGTAGTGTGATACCCCATTACAGACATTATTTTATATTCAGTGTTAGTTCAGTTTTGAACCTTATGGCCTTACTGCTTATATTCTGTATATTTACAATATATTATTTAGTCCCCAGTTACAAATATCAATCATGGATTAGCTTATGATCCTTAGAGGTCATAAGCATTGTGTAGCATTTCGGGTGCCAGATTTGGAGCGTTACATAAGCAGTACAAAAACAAATAAAAGCAGCTAAAAAAATTAAAGCAAATGCCCAGATACATAAGAAAATTCCTGAATCCATTAAATTTATTGAAAATATACAACTCTAGATAAAATCATAAAATATATTTTAAAAAAATATATTAAGATGAAGGAGTGGAGAGTAGAGGCGTTGCTTCAACATCTTTTACCGGAGCAATGTCAAAAAAATGAAAAATGACCATATCTGGCTCATTTTTTGACAGGTATGGCTGTAATATTGTTTGCCATGTCGTCCAGTGGTCAAATCCGAGGACGATAGTGAATAAAAAGTTAGGGGTGGCTAGTGGTGGTGTGGATAGTGGCTGAAAGCTCATCGATAGTCAAATCTTTCGAAGCAACGATGACTGGTGACTGGTGATTTCTGCTAGATTAGGCCAAAGAAGAAGGAAGGTAGATCACGAGGGGAAAGAGGGTAAGGGAGGCATGTATGCCATTGCTATTGCTTTCCAGTGGCTGTTTGGATGGAGCTTGTCACCGGAGCTTCGACAGTGGATTGCTCTTATACATGGGTGGGGATTTTTGTGTGTGTTTTCTGGTTTGTGTAGTGCCAATATGCGAATATGTGTGCATTTGAGTATAAAAAATAGAGATTTGTATGTGTATACGTTACTCTGTGTGCACATGTTGTATTATTTTATTTTATATTTTTGAGAGAATAAAATAAAATTTGCGTGTTTTTGTATGTGAGAAAGAAAAAATATGTGTATTGTTTTTATATTTTAGTGAAATAAAAAGAAAAAACAATTTATATGTGGGTATTTGAGAGAAAAGATGAATAAAGATGGGTCTTTACTTTCTCCCAATTTAATAAATGTTGGCACCCTTTATTACCCAAAGGATAAAAGATTGTTCCTACTTTTCTTAATAGCACACCCTTTGGTTCTTAGGGTATTGACCAAAGGATTTCTCATCCATTTGACCAACGGACAAAGTTATTATTCAAATATTGGTGTTATTGAGTTGCCATTGTCAGATGTGACAAGTCATTACGTCTAGTCATTGCCAGATGTGATAAGATATTATTGTGTGGTCTTATCGGATGTGACAAGACACCGAATTATTATATTGTGTATTGAAATAACCAATCTGACTTAGCTTTTTCAGGTTGTAATAAATGTACAAAATATAGTTATTGATATGTAATTACAGAAAAATGTAAAGAATACTAAAAATATAATTATTTTGAAAATATTGTTAAATATGATGTCATGTTATGTACGTGTGCAGATGATTGTAAAATATTGAAAATGATAATGAATTGATAAAAATCCTAATATAAGGAGAATTATTAATAAATCATGAAAAGTAAAAATATCACAACAAATTGATAAAAATTCTAGAGTAAGGATAATTATCAATAATTTGTCAATAATTGTAAAAATAATATGAAAATTGTATTTTATTCCCTTTAATGATCAGGAAGCTCGAAGACGTTAATTTAAGCATGGAGAGCCAAAATTGGGTGTTAATACTCCCCTAAACCTCCTTCTACCTAAGCTCGTCTCTTTTATTCTTTAGTCTTCCTTATGTCTATTTCCTATCCTTGTTCCCTATGTGGGTATTTGAACTCAAATGTTTTATGTTTTCTTGGTACAATGTAATCGTACTTAACCTATCTATTATTAATGGAATCCTTATTTGTGTTCATGTTTTATCTGTCTCTTCTTTATTTATAAAGTTGTTTTTCATAATAGGGTTACTCTAAGGGCATGAGTTAACTAACTTATGCTTATTTTGCTCTTGGTTTACTATTATAACTTTTCAATAATGCCAAAAAGGGGAATATTGAATTCAAATAGTATGTACCAGGTACCAAGTGTATATGTATTGAATGCTGGTGACGTATGATGGCATATTGACGGGGGGAGAATGTTTAATATTGATGGTGCATATGATAGGTGGAACAATAAACTAAATGAAGATTGATGAGTGCAGTTATATTGACAAGGGGAACATTGAAACATAGTGAATGAATTTTGATGTCAATTGACAATAAGGGACTAGGTCCCTAAGTTTCATGATATATTAGACAGGGGAAGCAAAGTGGATAGAGATAGAGGAACATTCACTGACAGTAATGGTAATCACTCTGACTGAATAACGTGAATGAATTTGATGCTCTAAGTTCGGTGGTCAAGTTCTGTGGTTTTTCATCATTAAAAATGAGAAAAATTGCTAAACTTGTTTTGATGATGATCAGCTGACAACGAGGGACCAAGTCCCTGGGTCTTCATGAAAACATACAACTATCACATGGCCTGCATAATTTTGTCTTCTAATGTAACAAACTGCGCAAGTGAGATGTGTACCAGCCAGGACACCTGGCCCAATCAGATTTCTACCCTAATTAATATTCCACTATAAATAGAAAAGAATTTTTCTCAATAAGTTAGTTTTCCAATCAAATTATTCAAAGAGAGAAATCAACGAAAACTCAAATATTGCTCAAGTCCCAATCTTTATATACTAAGAAAGTATGTGTTCTTGAGTCAAATGTTAGTCTGTAATTGAATTGATCATATTATAAGAGTGATGCTTTTCTTGTGTTCTTGAGAGTTCTTAGCTAGAGTTACCTGACTTTGATATTGGTTAGAGTTGTCAAGGTAGGTTTGTAATAGAGTTGTTACAAACTGGTGGTGTATAGAGTTAAGTTCCCATTAAGTCTGTAATCAAGAGTTTGATTATAGTGAATTATTTAGTCCTTGTGAGGGAAACCCGTGGTTTTTCTTTCCATAACCAAGGCGGTTTTAATGTTAAATCAGTGTGGTCTTTACTTTCTTGCAAAGTTTTTATAACACCCTGGGTTTTGACCTTTAGAAAATTTTCTGGAATTCTGGTCTATGAACCCAATATGACTCGAGGGTATGAGCCATATGTTGGGGTATGAATGGTAAGGTCCAGCCGTATACTGACCAGTGTTAGTTGGTGGGATGGATTTTGGTTACTGAATTGAATACGACATAGGGGTACGAGTCGTATTGGTGGTCACGAATTATTTGGTTCCTTAACTTAATCTTATACTTGGTTACTTGGGTTGGATCTGAGTACGGGTGGCTCACTGTGAGCCGTAATCCTGGGTATCAGCCATACCATGGACTCATATAGTGGATAGTGTCTATTTCTTTCTTGGGTTTAAATTTGTCATGGGTACGGATCATAAGTTGTCAATACCACTTGATTGGATAAATTGTATGTTGGACAGTGCTGGATCCAAGGGTTAAGGCCAGAATACAAGTGGAGGATACCAATCATATTGGAGGGTATAACTTATGTGGGTCAGTCGTTCCCCTATGATGGGATTTTGGTGCAACTTAAGTGGGGGTATTCTGGACATTTCTCCACCTTTTCGAATAAGGTCCCATGACTTCTAACCTACCTGGAAGGTTATTTACCCTATACTCCATTCATTAACACTTAGAAACTTTTCTAAAATACTCCATAATTCTCTTAAGAGCTTTTGGGAAAAGGAAGTTAGGGCTTCAACTAAAGGATCAATTTGGGGCTTGTCTTGGTGAATTCTTTCCACCATCATCTTGGTTTAAGGCATGTTCTCTTCCCCCATTGTTAATTTTATCTAAAGGCATGGCTTTTGTGAATGTTTTCATGATTTCATTTGTTGTATGATTTTGGTTTTCATGTATGATTTAAGGGTTTTGATACTAAATGGTTGGTTATGGTTTCCCATGGTTTTAATTATGCTCTTATATGCATTAATGGTGGTTTTGGAAAATTGGATTGCATGGGAATGGTTTAATTGTAATTGGAATTTTTTTTGGTTATATCATGCCCCTAATGTGTTTGAAAAAATGCTTATAAAGATATGTTCATTGCATTGACTATTTTTAATGAAACTCTTGTTTGTTTTAAACTTGGTAAAAGAATTATGTATAGTTTAAATGGTTTGGGAAGACTAAAGTCTAATTGGTTATGCTTTTGGGGAATATAAAAGTCCCCCAAGTGGTTTAATATGGCTAATGGAAGGGCACTTGAAAGTATCCTTAAACAATAAATGGTTGGCTATGGATATTATTTGCAAGTAAAGGGTAGTATGACTATACCACTAATATTGGCCTTGAATAATAAATAGTAAATGGATTGGTTGGCTATTTTAAAAAGGTTTTAATTGTAAAATAATGGCGAGATATTTAGCAAAGACGTGGAAGGTAGAGGTCCCAGGGGGACCAAAATGAGAAACTTATATTTGCCAATATAAGGTTAGTCTTAGTGACCGTGTGCATGATGTCACACTATATTTGGGGGATGTACTAGTCATCCCAAGGTTTTCTTCCCTAGTCGTGCGTCTACATGCACTGAGGCTCTTTCAGCAGGGGGGATCTAAACACATATAACCCATGGGTGGTTTAGGATGGCAAAGCTACAAAGCCAAGGTAAAGGTTTTAAATGCATGCTAAACCCAGTCCCTTTTTCTCTGCATGTTGTATCTATATATGTATGGTTATATGCATTCTGGATGGTTTTTACTTGGTTTTATAAATGACATTATTTTATCCTCACCCTGAGATCATGCTATTGGTCACTCGCTAACCCCGTCTATTGGTGGCTATATACCCATGCTATGCAGGACTGACTGTTCTACTCCTCCTATATAGTGATTGACTCGGGGACAACATTTGGACTTAAGTGGTGAGCTTCCATCCTTTTGTAAGGCTCTATTTCATGTTATGGATATTTCTAGACACTTTGATTTTATTTTGGATATTGGTTTTGGCTATGGTTGGGGGCATTTACCAACTGGATTTCATTACTCTTTTGGTTAGATGCTTTGTGGTACTTCTATGGGTTGGAATGAGTAGGATCGGTATTGGTGTCGGCCTTAGCAATGGTATTGATCTTGAGGCTTGCATCGCTGGACATAATTTCTCACTGTTCCATCATATTTCATTTTGGGATTAATCATATTATGTTTTTGAACATCCTTGGTTATGGACTGGTTTATGGCCATTTTTTTGGTATGGTTTGGTATGATTGGATTATTGGGGTGGGATGGTTGGACTCGGTTGGGTCGGTTATGGTTGTGATCTTATCTGTAGTCTTTATGTGACCTGTTACACTGTTACATGCTCAAAATTTAGCCAACTCAGGGTAGGCGACTGGAGGTTGGGTTGGGTAACGGGGGTGTCTCCGATCTTGGTCGAACTTGGGACACACATTATGAAAAGGCCCCAAGACGGGTCGTGTCAGTTTTTGTTTCTCGGCGCTTTATTGTTTTATTACGTATGTCCGACTCTAAGGGACCTAGTCCCTCATAGTGTGGTGCAACCCCTTTACGTTTCAATATATAACTTTCATATGGACAATAGAATTGCACGATCTAGAGTATGAAAGAATGGGAAACATTTTCTAAATGCCTCATAGCCTCTCTCTTATAAGTGTGGCATGCTACATACCTATAAAAGAGACTCTACTTGACATGGCTTTGTGGACACCCACTGACCATTAACCTAGGCTCTGATATCAATCTTGCTACAAGCCAAACCAGGGCCTGACCATGACAGGTATCTTATGTCCGTTGTGGACCGGAGACAGCCCCCTTAGCCTAATCAATAGAACATACACACTATCGAGACTGGATTCTACACATATAACAAGATAGAAAATACGGGGTGTTACAAGAAGGGGGCGGTGAGGGGCATAAGGTGGCTGTTATGGGGAAAATGATTTGGGTTAGGGATTTGGTTGATTAAATAAGGAAAGTAAAGTAAGACTTAATGTCAACCATCAATTAAATGAGATAGATAACTGAGATTAGTATTTGAAATATGTATTTGATCTGGGTCGGGTTATGGGTCAAGTGAATTGGGTTTGTTAAAAATTGAATTGGGTAGTAAAATTTGGGGTCAAATTGAAATTGATTTATCATAAAATTGGCTCAACTTGGAAACAAAATGGATAGAATTTAAATAAATTAGGAAAATTAAATTGAATGAGGTTGCAATTTAATAAATATTATATAATTAGTAAACAACAATAATCGATAACAAGATCGTGTAAAACATCTCCAAATAAATTTATATATATATATATATGTGTGTGTGTGTGTGTGTGTGTCTATCTACATATATATATATATATATATATATATATATAATATATATATATATAATATGTATATATATAATATGTATATGAGACCGTTGAAGATAATATCAATAATAATAACAACAATACTACTACTATTACTATTACTAAGCTAGGTGTTTGTAACTTATGGGTATGCATCATTTAATAAATATTAACAAAATTACGTAAAAATATTTTATTTAAATTATATATACTATATAAAAATATAATTTTTTTTGATAAAATCAATTGTATACTTCAAAATGTTGAATGCGACATGTCAATATTTATGACACGAAAAAAAAATACGTAATAAAATATTTAACATTCAAAATTAATAATTTTGATAAAATAAAAACCTAAGAGGCATATCGAGAGGTCAAAACTGGGTGTCAACAGCTGCCCCTTTGTTGCTTGAGAGTGATAAAAGAATTGTCATTTTGGTAAAGAAATATTTAGGTAAAGAAATATTTAATATTCAAAATTAATAATTTTGGTAAAATAGAAACCAAGGAGGCATATCGAGAGACAAAAATTGGGTGTCAACAACTGCCCTTTTATTGCTTGGAAATGATAAATGAATTGTCAAGAAACGAACGTTAACGTAGTGGCCAATTTTATCCGACTAAGAGAGATTTTTACTGGGATCAAAACTATAAGAAGGTGTTATTAAAATAGTGTGACCAAAATTTTAGTTTTAAGTCACCTACATATCTCAGGTTTATGAGAATCAGGCCGTGTGTAGTTCAAGATAATAGGAACCAATGATATTCCTAAAGAAGGTTAAAGATAAGGGACATGGGCAATAATAACGGTATCATGGGTATGTAATATGTGTTATATAGATGAATATACTTGCGCATTTAAAGAATATTATTATAAAGGAGCATATAGTATAGAAGAAAGTAAAGAGATAAGAAAATTATATTTTAATAAATTACCCGAGCCATTTAGTTCAAAACTAATAAAAAGTTGGGAAGAAGCAAAAATAGTAGATACGTTAGAAGCAAGAATAAAATTTTTACAACAATGGTATAGAAATTTATGTGGAAAAATATAGAGAAGAATTAAAAATGGAAAAAACATTAATAAGAAATTTAGTATGTTGCAAAAATAAAATAGCACCCCAATTTGGATGTGAAGAAAGATATTATAAGAAAAGAAAAAGACATAAGAAATATAAGAC
>NC_061113.1:190340893-190341702 GCF_002878395.1 Capsicum annuum | reverse complement strand
AAAAGAAATTACAATCATTTTTAGGATTGTAATTTCTTTTTTGTATCCAATTCTTCTTTCGAATTTATTATTTTTTGTACTATATGTTGTTGCATTTTTACTCCACTTTTATCTATTTGTATTCCTAAAAATTCTATCTGATTTTTCATAATTTCAGCTTTCTTTTCGCTTAGACTTATTCACGATTTTTCTATTATATCTGTAAACTGTTCTAATAATTTTAAATGTTTTCTTTGGTTTTTATGTATATTAATATATCATCTATGTATACTATACAATTAGATAATTGTTTCTACCTGGTGCATTTTTATATCCAAATGGTAAGACGTTCCATTCATAAAATTCTTGTGGTACCGTAAATGCGGTTAATTCTTTAGATTCTTCTTCTAACTTTAGATGGTAAAATCCTGATTTAAAATCGAATTTGCTAAAATAATTATATCCTTGTGTTTGTCTTATTTTTAATATCTTATTTGATATTCGATAATTATATGTTATAGTTTTTGCATTTAAATTTTGTAGTCAATAACCATCCTACTTTTTCCTCTTTTTTGTTCACTATGTTTATTTACTATAAATACTGGACTTTTATGTTTACTATTACTTTTTTGTATATATTGTTTTTCTAATATTTCATCTATATGCATTTTAAATTCTTTTAAATAGTCAAAATTATATGTTAATGGTTTTTGGGTTATTATGCTATTTTTATCTATTAATTCAATTTTTATAGTAGTTTTATATTTTTCTCATCCTTTTAATTGATCTTCACTATATAATTGTTCTGATTTTTTCTTAATTATTTCTAT